>NW_019942906.1:160993-167000 GCF_002910315.2 Salvelinus sp. IW2-2015 | reverse complement strand
GCTCCATCTGTACCCTCTCAATCCCAGTCACCTATTCTCTCTCTCTGCTCATTACTCTCGTCCCTCTCTCTCTTTCTTCTGTACCTCTCTCTCTCATGTCTCTCTTTCTCTTCTTTTCTACTCTCTTCTCTCTCTGTCCCTCTCTCTCTCTCCCCTGACCGTTTCTTTCTCTTCCTCCATTTCCGCAATAGTTCTCTTTTTCCTCTCGCTTGTTTTCTCTCTCCTCTCTCTCTCGTGTCTGTCTTCTCTTCTCTCCCCTCCGCCTCGCTGTCTGTCTCTCTTCTTTTCTTCCCTCCGCTCTCTTCGTCTCGCTGTCTCTCTCTCTCTCTCTTCTCTCGCTCTCTCCTGTTTTTTTTCTCGAAATTGCTGTCCATGGTTTCTCTCTCACCGTGGACGCTGAGGTGCCTTGAAGGATCTGCAGAAGGGTTGAGAAGGGAGGCTCTCGACGGTCTGGTTATGGGGGGGGGGAATTTATTTACTGTTATGTCTGTCTCTCTCTCTTTCTCTCCCCCTCCGTCTCTCTCTCCGTCTCGCTGTCTCTCTCTCTCTCTCTCTCTCTCGCTCTCTCCTGTTTTTTTTCCTACAGAAATGCTGTCCATGGTTTCTCTCTCATCCCAGTGGACAGCCTGAAGGTGACCATGAAGGAGATCCTGCAGAAGGCGCTGAAGAAGAGGAAAGGCTCTCAGAAAGGCTCTGGTATGGGGGGGGGGGAATTTATTACATGCTTATGAAAATCCTATTAACCCCATTGTGAATCACCCAAACAAAGAAAGTAGCATGTGTTAGTAAGTAGTGTGCTTCATATATTTGACTGTGCGAGTGCATGCACAAGTGTGTGTGTACTTGAATTTGCGGATGCCTCCCCTTATGTGTTGCTGTCTTCACACAAAGCATTTCCACAACCCCCCCCTCCCCCTCCAGGAATACCATCAGGGTGCGATCTCTAATAGCGCTGCCATACAGTGTTTAATTTGTCATGCCCAGATCACCTGGGGATCTGATAGCAACTGAGGTTTTAATACAAAAGTCAGACGGAACCGATCGCCTCTCCCGACGCCAGGACACAGATGAAGCTGGAGCGGCACGGGTGGGGCTGGCGCTCTCTCTCAACCCCACCCCCACCCCCGCCCCCCAGCCAGAGATAAAGGCCTGAAAGGGATCATGTCGGGAAGCAACGGAGGCACAGAGCACAGTAGAGAAGACAACACACAGCAGCCCACATACTGAGTGGAGAGAGCAGCTCCACCTACTGAGTGGAGAGAGCAGCCCACATACTGAGTGGAGAGAGCAGCCCACATACTGAGTGGAGAGAGCAGCCCACATACTGAGTGGAGAGAGCAGCCCACATACTGAGTGGAGAGAGCAACCCACATACTGAGTGGAGAGAGCAGCCCACATACTGAGTGGAGAGAGCAGCCCACATACTGAGTGGAGAGAGCAGCCCACCTACTGAGTGGAGAGAGCAGCCCACCTACTGAGTGGAGAGAGCAGCCCACCTACTGAGTGGAGAGCCACACCCCTCTCCACTCAGTAGGCGGGCTGCCCTCTCCACCTCAGTAGCGGGGCTGCCTTCTCCACTCCTTCCGGGCGGCGCCTCCTCCACTCCTCGGCGGCTGCCCTCTCCACTCGATTCGGCGGGGCTGCCCTCTCCACTCATTTCGGCGGGCTCCCCTCCAGCTCCATACGGGGCGCCCTCTCCACTCAGTAGGCGGGCTGCCCTCTCCACTCAGTAGCGGGCTGCCCCTCTCCACTCAGTCAGCTCAGGCTCGCCTCCGCCACTCAGTAGCGGGCGCCCTCTCCACTCAGTAGCGGCTCCCTCCCACTCAGTAGCGGGGGCTGCCCTCTCCACTCAGTAGCGGGGCTGCCCTCTCCACTCAGTAGCTGGGCTGCCCTCTCCCACTCATAGCGGGCTGCCTCTCCACTCAGTAGCGCGGGCCTGCGCTCTCCACTCAGTAGGCGGGCTGCGCTCTCCACTCATAGGCGGGCTGCGCTCTCCACTCATAGGCGGCTCGCTCTCCACAGTAGGCGGCGGCTGCGCTCTCCACTCAGTAGGCGCGCCGCGTCTCTCCACTCAGTAGGCGGGGCTGCTTCTCCACTCAGTACGCGGGCTGCTCTCTCACTCAAAGCAGGGGTGCTCTCCTCCACTCAGTAGGCGGGGCTGCTCTCTCCACTCGATAGGCGGGGCTGCTCTCCACCGCAATCACTAAGGCGGGAGCTCTTCCCACTAGTAGGCGGCGGCTCTCTCGGTCCTACATTAGCGGGGCTGCTCTCTCCCACTCAGTAGGCGGGCTGGCTCGTCTCCACTCAGTAGGCGGGGCTGCTCTCTCCACTCAGTAGGCGGCTGCTCTCTCCACTCAGTAGGCGGGGCTGCCTCTCCACTCAGTAGGCGCGCTGCACCTCTCCACTCAGTAGCGCGGGCTGCACTCTCCACTCAGTAGGCGGGCTGCACTCGTCCACTCAGTAGGCGCTCACTCTCCACTCAGTAACGGCTGGCACTCTCCACTCAGTAGGCGGCGCCACTCTCCACTCAGTAGGCGCGGCTGCACTCTCCACTCAGTAGGCGGGCTGCCACCTCTCCACTCAGTAGGCGGGCTGCACTCTCCACTCAGTAGGCGGGCTGCACTCTCCACTTCAGTAGGCGGGCTGCACTCTCCACTCAGTAGCGGGCCTGCACTCTCCACTCAGTAGGCTGGGCTGCACTCTCCACTCACGTAGTGGGCTCACTCTCCACTCAGTAGTGGCTGACTCTCCACTCAGTAGGTTGGGCTGCACTCTCCCACTCAGTAGTGGGCTGCTCTCTCCACTCGTAGGTGGGCCTGCCTCTCACTCCAGTAGGTGTCTCCCACTCCAGTAGGTGGCTGCCTCTCCACTCACTTGTGTGGCCTGACTCTCTCACTCAGGTAGTGGTAGCTGACCTCTCCACTCAGTAGAGGGTTCTGGCTCTGCTCCACTCAGTATTGTGGCTGCTCTCTCCACTCAGTATGTGGACGCTGCTCTCTCCAGCCAGTATGTAGCTGCCTCTCTCACTCAGATGTGGCTGCCTCTCTCACTCAGTCATGGCTGCCTCTCCACATATTAGGTGGAGCTCTCTCCCACTCGCAGTGTGGCTTGCTGTGTGTTGTCTCTCTACTTGCTCTGTGCCTCCGTTGCTTCCCGACATATCCCTCAGGCCTTTATCTCTGGCTGGGCGGGTGGGGTGGGCGTGAAAGAGTGTAGCCCGCCAGACCCACCCCGTATTGATCCGATCCCAGCTATCCCTCTGCTGGGTGGCCTCTCTGAAGCAGACAGTCGCAGCCATGATGATGTGATCTGCTGATCCCACTGTGGAGTATCACGCGTCTGACTTTTGTATAAAGAGCACCTGCATCTCTGGTGTGCTCTACGATCTAGACACCTTCCCCAGTATGACGTCACTCAGAAGATTGAGCGAGAGTGCCTCAGTGTACAACATACTTTCTGAACATAGCAGTGTGAAAGTTACCTAGACGACTAGCTAACATATTTCGATAGACTTCTTCTGCAGACCTCTAGCTTCGTATGTCATGTTGGACATGCCTTAGAAGGCAAAGCGTGTATAGAAATGATTCCGCGAGCCGTGGTAGTGCACAAGATACTGTCGTTTGAGTGTGTAAAACACCGGCCAGCGTTACATGGGCCACAATGAGAGATGATGAAAAACGAGCCATGCCCGACGTGACTCAGTTCAATGATACCCACGACGCCAGACTAGCAGTTACGTTTGCTTGATCAAACACGACCCCAGTCAAATTATTATTGAAGCACCCACCACAGGCTTATACAGCTTAAAGCTAAGCCTATTTGCTGTACGATGTCTCCTCTGTGTTGCGTCGAGACTGCGCACAGTCCAGACCAAGGCTCGGAGTAATTAAACACTAACAGGCATTTCTATAGAAGCATGTGATTGAACAAGCCAGCCTTCTACTGCGCAGCCCCTCCATCCACCTCCAAGTAGACACCAGAATGCACCTGTCCTTGTGAGAGGACCCAACTCGCGCCCATCTTTTCGCAGCAGAGGTTCGCCTTTCTTGTCCCAGGTGAGTCATTACACCTTTGGCAACTAGAGGGCTCATACCTCCCTCTCCACACGTCGAAACCCGCCTCCCTCACCTTGTGGTGTTTTGTCTTATGATGTTGCAGCACGAACTAACCCACATATTGACATCAGACATGTTCTGTGTAGTCCTCGTCCAAATAAAAACCCAACACAGCCGATATTTCAGGTGATCGAGCCCCCCATTTAATGCTGAGAGAGTGCACAGAGCACTGTAGAATTGAAACCTCAGCCTCATTACCCGAGAGAGAGACGAGGTATAGCACGCAACACGATAGTTAGTATGCGCACTGACACCTTATAGCACCCCGCAAGCCGTATATTAGATCCGTGGGCCTTTGTACCCGAAGACACAGAGTAGAAGTACCTAGAGACTCCATGTTCCCCAATACCCACCGTATTTAGTCCCTCCGTTAGCGATACCCCGAGCGAATATGATACAAGGAGATTAGCCCCTTAAGGAAGAGAAGAGTGAATACGCCACCGTGAATCCAGCCTATGCCTATTATTGGGGTATACACAAACGCTGTGAAGTTAGACAATCCAATGTAATACACCCACGCGTAATAGGTCCTCGCTTGTATACCGCGATGCGAAGAGACGTAGTTCATAGTACCTCTACATGATATGAGAAGATAAACCACAGCAGCTTAGTGATATAAGACACCGCATCATTATGAACCCCACACGTATGTATCACTCCCTTTATAACCCACCGTTATTAGTCCTCTTGTTAAACCCACGACTTAGTATCAAGTACGCAAATCCTTATACCCACCGTATTAGTCCTCCTTATATACCCACTGATTAGTCCTCTTTTATACCCACCTTACAGATATTAGTCCTCCATTATACGACCACCGTAATAAAGTGCACGATGAACCTTGAAAGCCCACTCGTACAATGACAAGTCCGATGACTCACGATTAGGTAACCCGCACCGTATTGAGTCCTGAAGCACTAGTATAAACCGCAGACCAGAGTAACGTCCTTAGTGGACCAAGTAATCACCTTATGTAAGTCCTTTGGACAGAGAGAAGAACAGAGAGAGAAGAGGGACAGAAGACAGAGAGAGCAGAGAGACAGAGAGAAGAGACGGAGGGGAGAAGGAAAGAGAGATATGATTATATAAAGTGCAGAAATAATAACATCTCAGACACAGACAACACACGCCCTTGCTTCAGGCAGAAAGTGAAACAAATATCCAGTAGGCTCTCTCTCCAGTTGACTCGGGGACAACAAAACCACCTGATCGTTTATCCTAAAAAGCTGTCACGTCCATTTATCGGATTTGTTAGGGCCAATAAGCCACACTTATTTTACTACCACCGCTTGAACACTTCATTAGTCCACTTTCAAAAGATAGGAGCGCCATTTATGATGCCATTAAAGCAGTGCGAGTGGAAAGCGGTCTCACAAAACAGTTTAGTCAAAAGAAAGCCCTTTCTATTGGATAAGGGCTCCAGATTTGTTTTCCGCTATCCATCCAATTCATGCAGATGCCGTGTCATAACAATAACACGAGCTATGACGTCATAACAATCACAGTAGTAAATTCAGGGAAGCGTAACCTGCTACTGTTTCTGAGTGAATTGGACATGCGTCACCTCCTAAAAGACAATGATTTATGTTGGAAAACGATGCGAAGGACAGGATTTAAAAGTATTAAATCAGCATGAAACAAGGTGACAAAGTTTAGACCCCAGCAAAAAAAGCGAACCATGGAAAAAACTAGAGAACATAAGGCTCCCGAGTGGCCGCACCGGTCTCCATGCTAGACGCTTTCCCACTGCAGACCTGGTCGAGCCCTGCCTATTCCACAACGTGTTATGGAGGTCTCATAGGCCAGCAGAGCACTAACATTCTCTAAAACATCACAGTGACCGTAGGTTCGGGTGTGTCCTTAGCCTCCACCCACTGCTGTGTCTCCTTGAG
>NW_019942906.1:158445-160968 GCF_002910315.2 Salvelinus sp. IW2-2015 | reverse complement strand
AGGGAGGAGGTCTATTCTCTCTTGTTGGCCTCCCCCCCTCCTCTCCGGCTTGTACTACAACTGGCTGTCCCTTTTTATCTGCCCCCACCTGATCACCAGCGTGCCCCTGCACCCCCCGTTCTAATGACCTCCTCCATCCTCCGTGGCTTGCTGTCACGACCACTGAAGACAATGTTTGATGATGATGATGATGGTGATGATGGCGACGATCCCCTTAGACTGGACAAGGCTACGGCATGTCTGCCTATTTTCTTTTGTATTGCTTGAGACCTCAGCCGACTGTCTACCAGGGCCTAGAGTGATGAAGACATTAGCAATCCCCTAACTAGCTCCCTCAAACGGAGCTAACCTCTCCACAACACTAACCTTGCCAGTGGCTTGGTTCTACCCCTTTTGGTTGTAGTGTTTTTTTCTTGGGGATATCGTGTACAATGTCCTTGCACCAAGACAACCATCTTGTCGTCTTTGTCTTGTCAGATTGGGCCGAGTTGGAGAAAGAAAAAAACAAAACAAAATATATCCCAAAATGCAGTGCTACACAGCTATTAGTAGAAGTTAAAGAAGAAGAAGTTTGTGTCTTGAACTTATATCCTATTATAAATGCAATTTGTGCTAAAAGCCTTCTTTAGGAATGTAATAGTATGCATAGCCTCTGGCTGCTAAAAGCAGAGTTCCATTTAACTCCATGAAAATTGAATGAACCCCTGTTCTCGGGACATGCTTTGCTAAGTGAGTTGAAGTGGATGTTGCCGATGACTGAATCTTTCATTTCAGCACCCTGCTTCTAAAAAGTACAGGGGCACTTTGTTGAAGAGCTTCTTCATGTACCATTTCTAAATTGATTTTTGTTTATTTGTTTATTTATATATATTTTTTTAAATATGAACCAATCTGTTTCTATTAGAATTTGAACATATCACCTGAAATATGGGGGAGTGAAATTCTGTTTTGCAACACAAATTCCTTGTGTAGGCTACCTCTGTCCATAAATGTTGTGGGGGTACAAATGTTCCCACCTTCAAGCCCCTCATTTAAAAATCTCCACCCGTTAGAAATGCCAATCGACAAGTCCGAAGACTTGATATCACACCAATGCCATATACTCCTCTGAAAAAATGTACCCTTTCGACTCGTATCCGTATCCGTATACAGGTTGGAAATGGCAGATTTGGTCACTGATAATCGCCCCAAATTGGAACGTAGTGGCTGTACAGTACAGCCTGCTATAAATGAGGTCAGAGTTCAGGCTCTGCGCTTCACAGCTCTGTATGAGTTTTGACTGAAAGACATTCCTGAAACTTGAGCACTGTGTGACAAGCAGTTGCCCCCAACCCACCTGCTAATTAGGCAACTTTGGCAAGTGTTTTGTTGTCTGAGGGAGGGAAATGCTGTAAATTAGGCGACTCTATGTATTTTGAAAGATGAGACGTTGAGGATTATAATAAATACCGCGTTGATGTCATACAAACAAGCCAATCACCCGTGAGTCCAAATGTGCACTTCACACTTCCATATCATAAAACTGATGGAATATATAGTTCAACGTTTATGATCACTATGTTTGGTGTACAGTTACCAGATGACATGGTGTCATACCCTGGGTCGTTCTGAACAGAATGAGCCTGGTTGATGTATTGTGATAAATTCACTGTGGAACACGGCACCTGAATGTTCTCATGACCTCTTTCTATGCTCATCAAAATTACAATCTGTTTCTCTGAACTGCATTGTGAAAGCCTAACACTGTAACATCGTATTTTATGACTTAGCTTGTCATGTTGGCAGCAGAACAAACTTTTAAAATGATTCCCACCTGATCCAGATTGTGATTTATAATGGGCCGTTCTGGGATGGAGTATAAACACCAGTAATTGTGTGAT
The DNA here is from genome assembly GCF_002910315.2 of Salvelinus sp. IW2-2015. Lineage (NCBI taxonomy): Eukaryota > Metazoa > Chordata > Actinopteri > Salmoniformes > Salmonidae > Salvelinus > Salvelinus sp. IW2-2015. The sequence goes on along the minus strand of NW_019942906.1, from coordinate 159,088 downwards.
GACGGGGATGCAGAGTTGTGATCAAAACACCTGGACGTGTGCTTGCTGTAGCTCCTCAACGGCACAGCCACAGCTAGGAAGCTCAAAAAACCACCTTATAGTTGAACAGTCTTCTTTGAGTCATATAAACTCATTGAAATGACTTGAACTGCCCACTTTAGAGTGTGTGGCAACTTGTAAACACTAGTTTAGTCTCTCACTCAAACCCTTGTCATTTGTTTTGTCTTATGTTGACCTACACACATTTATCTGTGTTAGTCCTCCTTATACCCACCGTATTATCCTCCTTTATATCCACCGTATTAGTCCCCACCGTATTAGCCTCTTGTACCCACCTATATTAGCCTCCTTGTACCCACCGTATTACCTCTTTTACCCACCTATTCCTCCTACCCCACATATATCTCCTTTATACCCCGTATTAGTCCTCTTTATACCCACCTTATTATCCTTATACCCACCGTATTATCTCCTTTATTACCACTTATTAGTCCTCTTTATACCACCGTATTATCCTCCCTTTTACCCACCGTATTAGTCCTCCTTATACACACCGTATTAGTCCCCTAACCCTTATAGTCTCCTTACACACCGTATTACTCTTTACCCACCGCATAGTCCTCTTTTATATCCACTATAGCCT
>NW_019942906.1:144943-152859 GCF_002910315.2 Salvelinus sp. IW2-2015 | reverse complement strand
TTATTACCGACCTGTATTAGTTCCTCCTTATACCCCTTATCCGCTATCATCGTAGTCGACTCCTTATACCACTTATTATCTCTTTATTACCACCACGGCAGATTAGTTCTCCCTTTACACCCAACCGTGTATCGAGTCCTTCCTATACACACCGCTATTTAGTCCTCTATAACCACCGTATTCAGTCCTCCTTATACACCACCGTTATAGCCTCTTTACACCCCCACCGTAATTAGTCCCCTTTACCCCCAATCATTGTTCTTGTAACACGTTTCCTCTTTATTACCCACGTATTAGTCCTTCTTATGTTATATATCTCTTACCCGCCGATTAGTCCCTTCCTATTCTTACACCACCTCATTAGCTCCTCCTTTACTACCTAGTCCTCCTTTTATACCTGTAGTCCCTCTTTCTATACACACACGTATTAGTCCTCCTTTATACCCACCCTTATCTCTAGTCCTTTCTTTACCCACCGTATTAGTCCTCCTTTATACACACCGTATTAGTCTCCTTTATACCCCACTAATTACCTCTATACGTCCACCGTATTAGTCCTCCTTTATACACACCGCTATTAGTCTCCTTTAACCACCCGTATATTCCTCTATACCCCACCCTATTAGTCCTCTTTCTATACCCACCGCTATTTAGTCCTCCTTATACCCCACGTATTAGTCCTCCTTTATACCCCACCTATTAGTCCTCCCTACTCCACATATTATCCCTCCTTTATACCCACCGTATTAGTCCTCTTTATACCACCGTATTAGTCCTCCTTATACCCAACCATATTATCCTCCTTTATACACACCAGTATTAGTCCTCTTTTTATACCCACCTATTTAGTCCTCTTTATACCCACCGTATTAGTCCCTCCTTTTCTATACCCACCCTATTAGTCTCCTTTCATACCCACACGTATTAGTCCTCCTTTATACCCACCGTATTACTCCTCTAATTACCCACCTATTAGTCCTCTATTACCCACCGTATTAGTCCTCTTTTATACCCACTTTTATCCATTCCTTATCAACACCGAATTAGTCTCCTTTATACCACCGTATTAGTCTCTCCTTTTATACACACCGTATTATCCTCCTTTATACCCATCGTATGTATTATCCTCTTATACCCACCCGTATTAGTCCTCCTTATATACACACCTATTAGTCCTCCTTTTATACCCCTAATATTATCCTCTATACTCAACCCGTACTTTATCCTCCTTGCATACACCGTATTATGTGCTCCTTTATACACACCGCTATTAGTCCTCTATACCCACCGTATTAGTCCTCCTTTATACCCACCGTATTAGTCCTCCTTTATACCCACTATATTAGTCCTCTATGCCCACCGTATTAGTCCTCTTTTATACCCACCGTATTAGTCCTCCTTTATACCCACTATATTAGTCCTCTATACCCACCGTATTAGTCCTCTTTTATACCCACCGTATTAGTACTCTACGAAACGCCTTTTTGGTCTTTGGGTGTCAAAAAAGATACATGTCAAATAACACTATTTGATGTGTCAAATAACACAACATAATTTGTTTCAGTAGCTATAGTTAGCTAGCTAACTATATAGCTAGGTGTCATCTAAAATAACCCTAATTTATAAGACTGTTCTCATTTGATTAATAGTTGTCGGACCCATCTATGTGAAGCTAGCCACAATAAGGATTAGCCATAATAGTGGACTTTGCGGTTAGCCTTCAAAATAAAAGTATTGCATAATTCTACTATTTGTATTAATTTGCATCACTGTCAATTACATACTTTTATTTTGAAGGCAAAACGGAAATTCTGCTATTTTGCCTTATCCTTATTGTGGCTATTTTCACAACACATAACCCAGTCCGGTCGGGCCTCACTAGCCAGATGAAGCTAGTTGGCTGCTTATAACGTTAGCTTAGGGCAACAGGGTTAAGTAGCTGACTAGCTATTTATTGTCATGAACTGAAGTTCAATTTCAATAGGCAAACAACAAGTGGCAACCTAGCTAATACTTACAAGGATTCCTAAATCATTGCTAAGAATAATGAAAATGACTGCAGTTTCTACGAGTCATTGTTTTCAATCTGGTTGTATTGGTGCTAGCTAGGTAATACCAAGCTAAAGCTAACTGCCCCAGAAGTTAAGGTCGAACAGCTTTATTACCAACGCGGTATTGTAAACACATCGTTCGTGGCCAGTGTTGGCTTATTTTCAGACTATTTTGTACAGCTTTAACAGTGCTACTGTATCTTGTTTTGACACACAAAGACCCAAACGGCGTTCCATAGTATGTATGTCGTGAAGCTAATAGCAGTGACGCTATTACTGTGTAACTCTGGTTGGGCAACATCTGAAAAATAGCGCACTTGGTTGTGTGTACCGGTGCTCGACCAGTCGGCGAAAGCCAACATCACCCACGACAGAGAACGGTTGATTGTCAAGGGCAAAACGAATTCCATTATCTTGGCTTTAAATGGATTTCGCCTTGAAGGTTGTCTCCCTGAGAATGTTATTACTCTTTGAAATGACTGCTGGACTTGTTGACTGCTGCGATTCACACAGCAGACGATTTGTTGTGGACTAGGTCCAATACTGTGTATGCACGTGTGGCAAAATATTACGTGGCATTATTACGTCATGTCCTACGTTATTATCAGGTATGAACGGTACCTTTAACATCGACGTTTAAACCTTGACCTCCCAAATAAATGGGTAAATTGTCCCAACTGCGGCCCGAATACAAGGCAGGTGGTAGCACCTTTGCGAATGCTGCTTACGTTACGAGCCACCTCCGACAGTGCAGTTTAAAAAACAATATCGCATCACGAATAGACATCCGACCGACCCCCCCTGGACGTTACAGTTGGCATTTTTTAGCCTAACATGGCCAACTTCCGATACGTTCACTCGCATTATCGTGCATGTTCCTAGTATAAAAGGAGGACTATCTTTCACTTTCTGGGGATCTTTTATGCTTGAAAGTGTGAAGTCATAGTCGGGAAACAAATAGTTTATGAGAATGGGCCTCTTGGATTGCAACTGGAAGACCTGTCCCAATTTGACTAATTGGCCTCACATGGCGGAATAAATATTATTCTACAGTCCCCTACCCTTAAGACACAGATGTTCATGCTCGCGCATAAGACAGACACACACACACACACACACACACACACACACACACACACACACACACACACAGTGCCCAATGAGAGTTCTTCCCACAGAAGTGTTTGAAATGATCTAATTCATCAAAGCGTTCCCAATTGCTCATTTGACGGAAAGAAAAATAAACTTGAACTTGTTTAATCTTGAAAGCCCCTCTGCAGTGCCTTGGCGAAGGATAAATGTGTCGAGAAATACCTCACGGTCTCCTGAGGTAAACTACATCACCAGCTCCCCGACCTTCCAGCAGCAGGGGGGGAGCTCTTCCACAGCTACTGAGTGGGGGGCCATTATCCCTGTAACGTTTCCAGATTTTGCCTGTTACGTCTTCAAAAGTGTCACTTTTAGCTCTCATTTCAGGTGAGAGCTGCCTGTGAATAGAACCAGAGGGTTGCCAGTTCCTCTGAGAATTGAATAGGTTAAGTGCGAAGGAGTGCACAATGGAAAGAGAAGACAGAGTATTTCTGAATGTTTAGCTATGCCAAGCAAGGCAGCCATTTTTAATGGAGAATCTTCCTCCTTGTGGGTAATATGACACTGACTGTATAATGTGCCAGCGATTAACGATAATAACAGATAATCATTACAATAACAGTGAGCTCAGCGGACACTATACCACACTCAGACACACCAACACTCTGGCTCTCTGTTGGTCAGACACACCAACCCTCTGGCTCTCTGTTGGTCAGACACACCAACCCTCTGGCTCTCTGTTGGTCAGACACACCAACACTCTGGCTTTCTGTTGGTCAGACACACCAACACTCTGGCTCTCTGTTGGTCAGACACACCAACACTCTGGCTCTCTGTTGGTCAGACACACCAACACTCTGGCTGAGCCAGGTGTTGGTTGTGTCTGACCAACAGAAAAGCCAGAGTTGTTGGTGTGTCGACCAACAGAAGCCAGAGGTTGGTGTGTCTGACCAACAGAGAGCCAGAGGGTTGCGTGTGTCTGGACCAACAGAGAGCCAGAGTGTTGGTGTGTCTGAGTGTGTATAGTGTCCGCTGAGCTCACTAGTTATTGTAATGATTATCTGTTATTATCGTTAATCGCGGCACAGTTATACATCAGTGTCATATTACCCACCAAGGAGAAGATTCTCCATTAAAAAATCGGCTGCCTTTGCTGGGCCATAAGCTAAAACATCCAGAAATACTCGTCTTCTCTTTCCATTGTGGCACTCCTGTCGCACGTTAACCCTATTCAATCTCAAGAGGAAACTGGCAACCCTCTGGTTCTATTCACAGGCAGCTCGTCACCTGAAATGGAGAGCTAAAAGTGACACTTTTGAAAGAGCGTAACAGCAAAATCTGGAAACTAGTACAGGGATAATGGCCCCCCCACTCAAGTAGCTGTGAAGAGCTCCCCCCTGCTGCTGATAGGTCGGGGAGCTGGTGATGTAGTTTACCTCTGAGAGACCGTGAGGTATTTCTCGACACATTTATCCTTCGCCCAAAGGCACTCCAGAGGAGGGCGGTTCAAGATTAAACAGTTCAAGTTTAGTTTTCTTTCCGTCAAATTGAGCAATTGGAACGCTTTTGATGAAGTTAATCATTGTTCAAAAAACACTTTCTGGTGGAAGAAACTCTATTGGGCACTGTGTTGTGTGTGTGTGTGTGGGTGTGTGTGTGTTTGTGTGTGTGTCCTCTGTGTGTGTGGCTGTGTGCATTCATGTTGTGTGTCTGTCTTATGCGCGAGCATGAACATCTGTGTCTTAAGTAGGGACTGGTAGAATAAGATTTATTCCCGTAGCCATGTGAGGCAATTTCAGTCAAATTGGGACAGGTTCCTTCCAGTTGGCAATCCAAGAGGCCCCAATTCTCATTACTATTCCCGTAACTATGACTTCACACTTTCAAGCAAAAAATCCCCAGAAAGTGAAAAATAGTCCTCCTTATACTAGGATGGCACGATAAATGCGATGTGAACGTATCGGAAGTTGGCCGATGTTAGCTAAAAAATGCCAACGTCGTATCGGTCGAGGTCTATTCGTATGCGTATTGTTTTTTAAACTGCACTGTTCGGTTAGGGGCTCGTAAGTAAGCATGTTCACTTCGCAAAGGTCTACCACCTTGCTTGTATTCGGGCGCATGTGGACTAATGTTACCATTTATTTGATGTCTAAGTTTAAACGGTCGATGTTAAAGGTACCGTTCATACCGATAATAACGTAGGTACATGACGTAATAATGCCACGTAATATTTTGCCTACACGTGCAAACACAGGTATTGGACCTAGTCCACACAAATGTCTGCCTGTGTGAAGTCGAGCAGTCAACAAGTCAGCAGGTCATTTTCAAACGAGTAATAACATTTCTCAGGGAGAGCAACCTCGAAGGCGGAAATCCATTTAAAGCCAAGATAATGGAATTCGTTCCTTGACAATCAACCGTTCTCTGTCGTGGGTGATGTTTGCGTTCGCCGACTGGGTCGAGCACCGGTACACACAACCAAGTGCGCTATTTTCAGATGTGCCCAACCAGAGTTACACAGGTAATAGCGTCACTGCTATTAGTTCACGACATACATACTATGGAACGCCGTTTGGGTCTTGTTGTGTTCAAAACAAGATACAGGAAGCACTGTTAAAAAAGCTGCTACAAAATGTCTGAAAATAAGCCAACACTGGCCACGAACGATGTGTTTACAATACCCGTTGGTTAATTAAAGCTGTGTCGACCTTAAAAAAAACTTTGGGGCAGTTAGCATTTAGCTGGTATTACCAGCTAAGCACCGAATACAACCAAGTGAAAACAATGGACTCGTAGAAAACTGCAGTCATTTCATGAATTCTAGCAATGATTAGGAATCCTTGTAAGTATTACTAGGTTGCACTTGTTTTTGCTATGAAATGAAACTTTCAGTCATGACAATAAAATAGCTAGTCAGCTACTTAACCCCTGTTGCCCTAAGCTAACGTGTATAAAGCAGCCAACTAGCTTCATCGGGCTAGGGAGCCCGACCGGACTGGTTATGTGTTGTGAAAATAGCCCACAAGAAGGATAGGCAAAATAGCAGGAATTTCACGTTTTTGCCTTCAAAATAAAAGTATGTAATGACCAGTGATGCCAAATTAATACAAATAGTAGAATTATGCAAATACTTTTATTTTGAAAGGCAACCGCAAAGTCCCACTATTATGGCTAATCCCTTATTGTGCGTAGCTCACATAGATGGGTCCGACAACTATTAATCAAATAGAACAGTTCTTATAAAAATTTAGGCGTTATTTTAATGACCACTAGCTATTATAGTTAAGCTAAGCTAAACTATAGCTACTGAAACAAAATTATTTTGTTATTTGACACATCAAATAGTGTTATTGACATGTATCTTTTTTGAACCCAAAGACCAAAAAGGCGTTTCGTAGATACTAATACGTCTGGTATAAAAGAGGACTAATACGCGTGGGGTATAGAGACTAATATAGTGGGTATTAAAGGAGGACTAATACGTGGGTATAAAAGAGGACTAATACGGGGTATAGAGGACTTAATATAGTGGGGAATAAAGGAGGACTAATAACGGTGGGTATAAAGGGAGGACTAATTACCGGTGGGTATAAAAGAGGACTAATACAGGAGGTATTAAGAGGACTAATTACGGTGGGTATAAAGGAGGACTAAATACGGGTGTGTATAAAGGGAGGACTAATACGGTGGGTATAGTAGGACTAATACGTGTGTATAAAGAGGACTAATACGGTGGTGTATAAAGAGGATAATACGGTGTGAGTATTAGAGGACTAATATAGTGGGGTATAAAGAGGACTAATACGTGTGTAAGAAGAGGACTATAATACGGTGGCGTAGTAGGACTATATAGTTGTATAAAGAGGACTAATACGGTGTTATAAAGGAAGGACTAATACGGTGTGTTATTAAAGGAGGATTAATACGGTGTGTATAAAGGAGGACAATATAGTGGTATAAAAGAGGGACTAATTACGGTGGGTATTAAGGAGACTAATACGCCTGGGTTTATTAAAGGAGGACTAATACGGTGTGTATAAAGGAGACTAATACGGTGGGAATAAAGAGGACTAATAAGCGTTGGGCTATAAGGAGGGATAATACGTGGCGGTATAAAGAGACTAATCTAAGGTGGAGTATAAAAGGAGGACTAATTACGCGTGGTATAAAGAGGACTAATTGGGGTATAAAGAGGGACTGATAAGGGGGATATTAAAGAGGACTTAATACGGTGGGATATAAAAGAGGACTAAGATGGTGGGTATAAAGGAGGACTAATACTAACTGTGGGGTATAAAGGAGGACTAAAATACGTGGGTATAACAAAAAAAAAAAAGGCAGGACTATACGGTGGGGTATAAAAGAGGACTAATACGGGATAGAGACTAAGTACGGTGTGTATAAAGAGGACTAAACGGTGTATCAAAGGAGGACTAAATACGGTGATTTATAGAGGACTAAATATAGTGGTATAAAGGAGGAACGTAATACGGTGTGTATTAAAGGAGACAATACGTGGGTATAGCAGGACTAATATAGTGGGTTATAAAGGGAGGCTAATATTGGGTTGTATAAAGGAGGACTAATTACGGTTCTGGTTATAAAGGAGGACTAATACGTGTTGTATAAAGGAGACTAATTACGGTTGTGTATAAAGGAGACTAAATAGTGGTATAAAAGAGGACTAATACGGATGGTATTAAGAGGACTAAAACGCGGAGCGGTTATAAAGGAGACTAATACGGTGTGTATAAAGGAGGGACTAATACGGGGGTA
>NW_019942906.1:141920-144918 GCF_002910315.2 Salvelinus sp. IW2-2015 | reverse complement strand
TCTGTTGGTCAGACACACCAACACTCTGGCTCTCTGTTGGTCAGACACACCAACACTCTGGCTCTCTGTTGGTCAGACACACCAACACTCTGGCTCTCTGTTGGTCAGACACACCATATCTTCTAGGACATACTGTATAGCTTGACGTTATACTGTATCTAGCTACTTTTGAGCACATATCCTCTTTTAAGTGTTCCCTGTCAACTTTAGCTACATGTCTTCTCTACATGTGTTTGTGTACCTGCTTCATGGGGCCATCCCAGAGTATCTGTCTCGGTCTGAGATGACAACGTGAGGGATTGAACACTTGTGTTGAACGTAGAACATTTGATAGTCTCTGTAATGTGTTTTCGTACCTTCCCTTGGTCGTATTCTCGCGGGGCAGAATTCTCAGAGACCAATTGGTATACTCTGATTTACCACCCCAAGATATTTCTATTTGCGCCCCTACAGGATGGAAACTACAAGTGTAATGGCTGTGCTCAATGCAATGGCACTTATAAATGTAGATCCTTCAAACACCCAAAAACAGGGAAATCGATCCCAATCAAAGGTGTTATTACTTGGTCCACTAAGGCAGTTATTTTGTCTTATAACTTGTCCTTGTGGTAAAACATTATGTGGGTAAAACAAAGCGTGAATTAAAAGTACGTATCTCAGAGCATCGTAGCACCATCAGGTGCAGAAACTTGACTTACCCAGTTGTGGCCCACTTTTTGGAAGCAAACCACTCGATTTCATCTCTGCCTTTATATTGGCATCGAACATGTCACCCTCCCTAGGAGAGGGGGTGACCTTGATAATATATTGTTAAAACGAGAGGCTGCCTGGATCTTTAACTTAAAGACCCTTGCTCCCTTCGGTCTCAACGTAGACTTTGATCTGAAGCCATTCTTGTGATTATTGTGACTTTTGCCATTGTAATTGTTTGTAAGCTTGTGTAGTCTAAAATTTATCTATGATCGTATGCTATCCATTTGTTTTTTGTATGCTGTTTGTATGCCATTTTAATATTTGAGAATTAACCAATGATATTAGGCCACTCTTGGCCATGATTACAGACACCTGTGTGTCTTTTGACACTATATAAACGAGTCATCCCGCAGTGTTTGTGATTATACCCTGATGAAGACAGCTTGCCTGTCGAAACGTTGGTAATTAAATATTTGCATCTGAGCTCCTAGAGAGTAGAGAGTACGTATCTCTCTACTCCTTTATTTTCTCCTTTATTTTCAAGTTTTCTACTCCGCTAGCCAGCACCTCGCCTAAATAGGTGTGCGTTTCTTTTTCTTCTAGAACGTGGAACATTTCCCATCCAGGTGTCAACTCAGCCTACCACCTTTCTCTATGGTCTTTTTCTCCTTGTTTTTAAGAAGTTTGAGGAGTGTAGTCATCCACAGATGTTCTCACAAAAACACGCGCCCTTGTGGTTTATTTTTTCCAGTCTGCCCAAATTATTATTATTATTATTTGAAAAAAGTCTTCGCTCTAAATCTTCATGTTAGACTAAAATGTTTGTAGTGTTGCGGAGGTGTGTTTGGTGAACTATACCGGCTGAGTAACCTTGCCTGAGACCTCAACGTCATCTTCCCTGAGCAGTGGAACTTCTGATCCTTTTCATAGGGAATTCCAACACAAGCAATTTGCAAACAGACAGGGGTCAAAGGTTGAAGTATGCCTCTTCTGTAAAGAGATACAATGGAGTACCATAGGGCTTAGTCCCGATCCCCTTTTCATTTTCACTCAGTACCTGCTCTATCTGGTGCCATTACCAAAGCTGCCATACGTCTACACAGACACCCACCAAATCTCACAGAGAGAACCCTTTGAGTCCAGTGAAGCGTGGCCTCCTTGCCTGGCCTGGCTAGCATGGTGGGAGAGCTCAGGTGATGCTTTGGATTTATTTCTAGATCCATTTTGCAGTCCAGGAACCTGAGTGATGGTGATTAGGTTGTGGCCCCAGTGTCTGTGGAAAATGGTCTGGTTGATAACCCCAAACACCACCTCTCTCGCTCTCTCTCACACACACACACCATCAAGAGAGGGCTACTCTCTCATTTACATTTAGATGAGTATTGATTATTTATTTACTCACTAGAGTGAGACTCTTTTCCAATCTTCTTTGTCTCTCATGCTCTCTTTCAATCTCTCCTTCGCTTTCTTTTCACAATAAGAGTTCAAGGTCTCGCCATCTTGCCGTGCTTGAATGATAATTTTTACCCCTGCGTTTAAAAAATATATTTTTTTTTAATTTTTTTTTTACCTCCAGTGGTTTCTGAATAGAATGGGATCAACGGTCTGAGTTTGCTCCAGAAAAATACTGGTATTGGCCATTTTAGGTTTCATTGGCTGATGAAGTGACCTTTTTCACCGAATCCTTTTGTATAGTAGCATCTTTCTATTCACGTTTTCTATAGCGGGTGCTTAACATAAATGTGTTCTCCTTGACTGATCGTGTTAATCCCAGTTCTACCAAACACCCCGTTAGGTCAAACCAACAAGCAACAGTGAAGAATTGCCAGGAACCAAACATACTTCATCATAACGTGCTGTTCAGAATTCGTCTAGACAGACCCGGGATCCAATTGAATGTAGCCATGCGACCATTTTATGTATGAAATTCATCTCGGTACTCTGCAAGGTGACACGACCTCTCCTTCCTTAAGGGCAGAGTGCTTATCACCGACAGCCCTCTCTCCGCACCCCTCTCTCCGCTCCCCTCTCCCCTCCACTAAATGTGCTTATAATCAGATGGGCCCCAGTCCATAAAGACGTTCGAAAAAAACACTCAAACGTACCCCAAAATATCACACGAAGAAACAAAATCACCCAGCAACCCGACGTGTATAAAAGGGTAAACGGAATGAAGTGGCCCGACGTGGACGCTCTAAATGCTATGAAATATGACGTGGTGTGTGAAGGTGGTCAAATGTCACCACAGTTTGCTCGATAACGTGCGAGCCCCATCAAGTAACCCCCTTATCTTCTGGCAACAAGA
>NW_019942906.1:140202-141733 GCF_002910315.2 Salvelinus sp. IW2-2015 | reverse complement strand
CGGGAGGAGGTGATGGCTGGGCCTAGGACGACACGTGTGTCTGAACTGCAGATGAGGTCTGAAGCTCGGGGGGAGGTGATGGCTGGGCCTAGGACGACACGTGTGTCTGAACTGCAGATGAGGTCTGAAGCCCGGGAGGAGGTGATGGCTGGGCCTAGGACGACACGTGTGTCTGAACTGCAGATGAGGTCTGAAGCTCGGGAAGATGTGATGGCTGGGCCTAGGACGACACGTGTGTCTGAACTGCAGATGAGGTCTGAAGCTCGGGAGGAGGTGGTGTGTGCGTGTGTGTGTGTGTTACATATTATATACACACACACATTCACCCAGTAACAAATGTATTATACACACACACACACAGTAACAAACGTATTATACACACACACACACAGTAACAAACGTATTATACACACACACACAGTAACAAACGTATTATACACACACACACACACACACACACACCAAGGCAGGGCAGGGCATCTTTTCCTCTCAGCATATGTTTTTTGTCGGGAGGGCTTTGGCATTTTTTTTATCCTGGTGGTCACGTCATGTCCTTTATCAAGGCTCGCCCCAGCCGCTCACCATCGTGCTCCGCGTCAGGCAGGATTCGAAAAGGTCATTTTCCGTGTTCACCATTAGTCACACTCTTTCGCCCTCCCTCCGACTCCACATCTAAGCAGTGACCTCCCTCGAGGTTCGCGGCCTCTACCGCAGACACTGAGGTAGAATTCTCCTGTACCTTCTAGCGTATTCTACACATCTAGCGAAGATTTCGCTMCCCTCAGTCAAACAGTGATTAGAGCAAATTATTAGTATAACATTACAATATTTGACTCACCACTGTGCGATACAGCTGGTTCTAGCACGTTCTTAGCATGTTTGTTTACCTTGTGAACTCACGATACGCTCCAGGACTTCAAGGCATATTCTTTTGATGGCTCGCTCAGGCTCGGGTGACATTTTGGAAACCCGCGGTATTTGAGAAAGGGTAAATATTGCCCAAAGTCTTTTGCCCGACTTAGACTTTTTTGCTGCTTTTATTATGGATTTTTTCCCYTCATTTTTATTTTTTTTGTGAGAAAGAAAGCAAGAGAAGAATTGGAAATGCATTCCACCCCCCTCTTCCTGGTGGATTTTTTTTTAGGCCACCTTACATAACACGGTAACATTGCTGGGTGGTTGGACGGCGAGGGGCTTTCAGATAGAGATACCACCCGAAATGTCTACATCCTGTGCCATCTTTCAGAAGCAACATGTATTGATTCAGAAGGACAAATTTGATTAAAATTATATCTTTAGATATAATACGATGTGCCTGTTCCACATCACCAGTTACTTGTTAATTCAATCTCTCTTTTGTCGCTGATACTTCTTCTTTTAAAGACTCTCTGGTTTTTGTTAAAAAGCTATGACATCACCACATCTACATATCATAAATGAATTCTTTCCCGCTTGACTGATCACTGGTTGACTGATCACTGGTTGACTGATCACTGGTTGACTGATCACTGGTTGACTGATCACTGGTTGA
>NW_019942906.1:130365-140177 GCF_002910315.2 Salvelinus sp. IW2-2015 | reverse complement strand
GACTGATTCACTTAGGAGGACTGATCACTGATGGACTGCCACTGGGGGACTGGATCAACTGGTGGACTGATGATGGTTGGACTGATCACTTGGTGGACTGCCATCACTTAGGGGACTGATTCACTGGCTTGGACTGAATCAACTGGTGGACTGGATCACTGGTGGGACTGATCGTCCTGGGTGGACTGCATCACTGATGGACTGATCCACTGGTGGACTGATCACTGGGGGACTGATCAGTGATGGACTGCATCAGTGATGGACTGATCACTGTCGTGAACTGATCACTGGTGACTGTGATCACTAGGCAGGACTGATCACTGGGGGACTGATCAACTGGTGGACTGATCCACTGGTGAACTGATCACTGATGGACTGATCACTGGTGGATCTGAATCAGCTTGGTGGACTGAGTCACTGATGGGCACTGATCACTAGGGGACTGGAAATACAACTGATGGACTGATCCACTATGGCGAGTGATCACTGGTGACTGCATCACTGATGGACGATTCACCTCGGTGACTGATCACTGGGGGACTTGCAATCACTTGATGGAAGCTGATCACGCGTGGAACTGGTATCACTGGAGTGGTACTGATCACTGGGGACTGATCACTGGTGGACTGATCACTTGATGCGACTGATCACTGGTGGACTGATCACTATTGAACTGAATCACTGATGTGGCGACTGATCACTTGGGGGTGACTGATCACTGGCGGCATTTCAAGATAATCTGTTGGTCTCGATGAATATTGTCGAGTAAAAGGAGAGACACGGAGTCCATGTGTCATTGTGAGTTTCTGTAAAACGTTCTACTTTTATTTTTCGTACAACGTTTTGAACAGCTCAGTGTTGTGCAAGCCTGGATAGAACTCATACAGCTGTGTTCAATCAAAAACAAACCTCTGCCCCGCTTCCCCCGACAAGCAGTCGTATCCTTTACATACCAAACAGTCCTCGCACTTGTCTCAAGTCAAAATCCCACCAATCAGAAAATCACACATCTTTATCGTACATCATCCAATCAAACATGAATCCGTCAAGTAAAGCCCCCCCACCCACCTCCATCCAGCCAAAGTATGAGCCAATCTGAAATGTCAGAAACCGTGAAATCTTATGAATGTAAAACCCTCCCCCAACAGCTCAAAGAGGAGGGTTGCCATTACCAATACCAAATGTTAATGACTTAGACGTCATCTTTCGCAGACTGCAAACTGATTAAAGCTGCGTGATACAAAAAAAACTAAAACAGAAGAGGGTAAACCAAAATGTGAATAATAAATAGTAAAGGAGTGATATTGAGCAGAGAGATCGTGTGTGGAACCAATGTTAAGTAAAGGTTATGAGTGATATGAGCAGAAAGAAGTTTAACCGTCAATGAATTTGTGTGAAATTTTAAGTACCCAAGGGAGTTGATTAGTGTACAGCTGAAGGTTCTGTGCGTGTATGACACCATTTAAAGGTTAATGATGTCCCGCCTGGTGGTATTACACATGAGCCCACGCTAAGTATTCCCTAAAAAGTCAATGTATGTTAGAATGCTCTTGAAGTTAAAGGAAGTGATATGAAAACAGAAGACGGTTAATCTGTGTGTTAATAATAGTTAAATAGTGAGAAGGTCAAAATAGTGATATGGAGACAGAATAGATGGCTCTCTGTGTTTGATAAATGCCATAATGAGAGGTAAAAGAAGCCCCAGAAGTGTATTCCTTATTGACAGATAGGTAACTGTAATAATTAACTGATGTTAATAGTGTAAAAGGAAGTGCATTTATTTGAAGAAGCAGAGAGGTCTGTGTTGAAATGTTAAGTATAAAGGATCGGTGATGATTGAGAGACAAAGATTAGATGGCGTCTTGTGGTTGACACTAACCTTGTTAAGTACCTAAAGGTGATCTGATTATGAGCAAAATGAGAAATGGTCTTGTTGAAAAATAGTTAACTCCATACCCTAGTGTCGTCGTGCTATAACAGCCAAAGAGAAGGTCTGTGTTTGAAACTTGTTTTAAGTAAGGTGGTAATCCCGATCCTCAAACTCTCCCGACCGCTAGAGAGAGCTCGTGTATGTTCTTCTGCATGAAATGTTTAAGTAATAGGAGTATATGCACAGGAGGTGATCCCGGTGCGTGTGTTTAAATTTTAAGTAAAGGAGTGATTATGAAAACAGAGTCGTGTCTGGTGTTAGATATAGGTGTTAAGTACACTAGGACCCATGATAAAAATGCACGGAGGCATAAAGGTTCTTATTGCCCCTAAGCCTTAAGAGACCCTGAATTGGTTTAATTAGTAAACTTAGAAATGATATGGCCGAAGATTATGAAAGCGGAGATAGGTCTGGTGGCAGATTTTTTCGTAAGCGTAAAGGAAGGGTCTTTAGAATAAATAGTGATTAAACAGATCAGTTAAGGTCTCGTTGTTTGAAACTCGTTAAAGTAAAAAGGACAATTGATAATCCTGCATCAGAAGAACGGTGTCCTGTTGGTTTGTGTAAATGTTATTCCCGTAGGATAAGGAAGTGAATACCATTAAAATACAGAGGGTCTGCGTGTTCTGATTTGTATGTTGAAATGTAAGTAAAGGTGATATGAGTACAGAGGTCTGTGTTGAAATGTCTTAAGTAAAGGATGATTAAGCACAGAGGAGGTCTGTGTTGAAGAACCCTGTTAAGTATCCTAAGGTAAGTTGCAATCCACAAACTCGATATTCCCAGAAACGTGGTCGTAACCTGCCCAGTTGAGTAATCTTCATTGTACCCTGTTTTTATCACAATGGTACCAACTGGGATGTTTTGGGTGAGAAGGCAATGGCTGTTGACCCAGAGGATAGAATTTTAAGTTAAAGGGTGATAATGCACCAGATGGAGGTGGAACTTTTTAGAATTAGAAAATGGGAAATGAGAAACCAAAGAAGAGTCCGTAACAAAAGTAACAAGGGTCTACGGCCCCCGAGCCTGATTGGATAATAGGTAAGTCAGTGTAACCCAGGTGTACTCCTGTGTGTGATAATGAAATTGTTAAGTAAGACAAGGACCGATGAATAAATGCGAGAGAGAATCTGCGTGTGAAATAGTTCCCAAGTAAAAGGAGATGAATATGTGCACAGTCCAGCAGTTCTTGTGCTTTGACCGACTGCCTTAGCAGTCCACCCCACCGCACGTTAGATTATGAACGGAGAGGGTCTGTTGTTGAAATGTTAAGATAAGAGTGTAAGTGATTATGAACAGAGGGAGGTAAGCCCTGTTAAGGTTGACCAGAAAGATATGTGGTGGTTATGGAGTGAGATACTGCAAGGGGAGATATAGGACACCTTAAACATCCGAGAATCTCCACAGATTCAATGATCTAAAACACTTAACTGCTGTATTCCTGAATTACCCATCTCCCTTTCTCCATATTATTCTTAAACGATCTTTAGCAAAGGGCATAGAAGTCAAAATAGTATGATTGAGGCTGGATAGTAATAAACAATGCACCCTTAACTGACCTCTGTAAATCCTGAGTCAAGTCATATTGCAAGCGTCCACTGTTGCTGCTTGTCAGTGATACAGACTATAGGCGCAATTTAAACTGATTGTGCTGATAAGGAAGTGAGCAGTGATTGACGGCTGCGGAGTTAGCATTTCGGAGTTTACCGTAGTGCTCACACACACACCACCACCACACGCGAATAAACGCAACATGTTATTTCTGTTTTGTCGTACGTGTGGTCACGTGCATGTGGTTAACCTGTGTTTGTGTATCGTTGTTTATTTCTGTTTGTGGAATGTGTGTCCTGTTCTAACCTGTGTGTTTTATTTCCTGGTTTGTGTAATGTGTCGTACGCTGCTGTAACCTGTGTGTTTGTATGTGGCTGTAACCTGGTTTGTATGTGTGCTCTAACCTGTGTTTGTGCTACGTGTTGTAATCCTGTTCTACGTATGTGCTGTTTATTTCTGGTTTGTGTATGTGGTGTACGTGTGTTAACCTGTGTTTGTGTATGTGTTATTTGTTTGGTTATGTACCAAGGATAATTGTGTACCCCGATGGTTAGTAAAACCTGTGTTGTGATATGTCCGTTTATTGTCTGTTGGTGTGGATATGTCGTGTACGAATGTTGTAACCTGTGTGTTTATTCTTTTTGTGTTATGTGTGTTACGTGTGTTAACCCTGTGTGGTTTGTTCTATGTGTGCTAACTGTGTTTGTATGTGTGTTAACCTGTGTTTTGTGTACGTGTGTAACCTGTGTTTTGTATGTGTGTTGTAGTTTTCTGTGTTAGTGTGTGATTGTGAGCAAGTTGTAACGTGTGTAACCTGTGTGTTTGTATGTGTGTTTATTTCTGTTTTGTGTATGTGTGTCGTGATCATTAGATCCATCAACTCAGTACTTGCAGATCAGCGCCGTGAATAATTGGCCGCTGGTGAATGAGTGTACTCGAGTGTGGTGTATTACGGAAGGAGGATCAAGTTTGCCTCCGGACACTGATCTAAGCATCCAGTTTCTTGTTTCCTACCATAATGATGGTTAACGTTTAGGAATTTGGGTAATTGTACAGGGTAAACGCTGATTCTTGATCAAGGCTACGGGCAACGTCAACGCAGCAGGCCGTATTTAGCTCTATGTTAAACACTTTACCTTAAAAGAACATAAACAGAGATACAAACTTACAGTCGCTGCCTCCTGTCCTGGAACTCTCAGCAGTAGTAACAAAGGACATGTAAAAAAGGCTCTACATAGAACATCTCAGTATATCACAAAACATATGTATTCTGTGCTCGTATATCTGTCTGTAGGAGTCAGGGTCTGGTCCAATTAGGGAATCAGTTCAGTTTGTGGTTCCAGCACATTGTGTCCTTGGTGGCTTCGCTGGGCGACGTTGCAAGTCCCCTCTCTCTCTGTTTCCATCTGCCTCTCATCTGTGCAGTCTCTCTTTTAGCGGCTGCAACTTCCTACGTAGGGAGGTAACACTACGAGGGTGCCACGACCTGTATCACTGCCTAGGTGCTGGCCTGTCCTTCATACTAAATGGCACAGTCATACAATACTGTCAATCCCGGCAGTGGTATATTCGCCAACACATGTACCATACATGCTCGCTAGGCTGACACACCACACACACACACACACCACACACACCAGCACACACACGACACCCACACACACACCACACACATCAAAGAGTCCAACAGCACCTCACACCTATCAGCGACACCACACACACACGACACACTAACACTAACACACACACACACACACAACCACACAAACACTATCACCATCACCACCACACGATCCCACCACAACACCACACACACACACACCAACCCTTCCCTTCATATGAGTTCACCAGAGTTCATTTCCCAACTCCAATTTTGAAAAAAAATGTAATAAAAAAAATCACTATATGTGGCCACCTTACTTGAGACGCATCTTGCTCACACAACACGCCCACACACACACACCACAGACACCACACACCACACATTACAGGCAGTCAGGTAACATAAGTAAGATCGACGTTTCTGCCAGCGGTGGACCAGATTGCCCTTGTCCACTAGGAATCGGCCGCGAACGATGGGTTTTAGCACAGACAGAACAACTTAGTTGTTGCGTCTGCGTCTGTAATGAGTCTCTCTCATCAATCTTCATTTAACATACATAAGTAACTAATCTCCAGGAAGATGCACAAGGATCGTCTCTCTCTCCTTCGGCCCGAAATAATTTAAACAACAACTGTCTCTGCGAGCGGTAGTTGAGCGCCCGTGAGTTCTGCTCTCCTGCAAGTAATGCCTCTTTAAAAACGATCATCCAGTCTTCGTCTTTGATAAAAGAAATTATGCGGTTCTCTGCGCAATCCAATTTAAGAGTCCCAATAGCTCTTCAAATCCCTCTCTCCCAGCACGTCCACATAGAAGCCGGACCCAGAGATTCTGCTTGGCGTGTGGGCTACTGATCCCGAATTCCCAGCGTCCGCAAGACTGTCACCTTCTAGACCCTCCTCCATCTTCTCTCTCCTCATCACTATCTCTGGCCGCCGTCTAACTGTCAAGCCTGGATAGTGCGCCTGCAGAACAGAATAATGATTCTGATGATGAAAGTTGGGTTGGTCGAGGCGGCTGGTCAGATAGATGCATAACAGAAGAGCAGAACAAGTGAAACGTGTGGCCCGTTGCCGCAGCTCATCTTAAGAATATTGAAATGGAGAGCGAGTGGTGACTAGCAGTCTCTAGACGCTGGAGGTGCCACACTGCTGTCTCCTCGACTGCGCCTTGTTCCAGACCACTGGTTTTACTAATTGACGTGAGAATTCAGGGAAATCAACTGTCTACAGACAACAGCGAAAATCAGGACCTTGGGTCAACTTTCTACACGACACAACCAGAGAAACATGCACCTGGGTCAACTCTCTTTACAGACAACAGAAACAGGACCTGGGTCAACTTGCGTATCTAGACACAACAAAAGATCCAACACTGAGAACAAATAGGACCTGCTGTACAACTTCTACAGACAATTTACAGGAGATTACCAGACCTGGGTTTCAAGAGACTTCTACAGGACCCAACAAAGAGACATACTCCACGCATCATTATGTAACTTTCTGCTAAGGGTTCCTGAACATTCATACAAGCGATGTGGACAACACAGAAACGAGGCACCTGGCTCTGTCACCGTGTCTACAGACACAGGAAAACAGACCTGCCGGTCCAACTTCTTCTTACAAGCAAACACACACAGACAACAGAACCTGGCGTCGAACTTCTACAGACACAACACAGAAAACAGACCCTTGGGTGTCAGAGTATCTCTACAGACGAAACAGAGAAGAAACAGTGACCTAAGGGGGGTGATGCAACTTCGACAGACACAAAATGGCAGGAGAAAACAGACCTTGGGTCAACTTCTAGACCACCAGAAACAGACTCTGGCCGTCATACGTAAACCTCTACAGAGACACAACACAGCTGACAGCCAAGATAAGGCGGAATGACCTGGGACAAGATAGAAGGTGGTGGAAGGATGTAAAAGAGAAGGCTCTGTAAGGAATCTACATACGACTGCTGAAGTCAGAGGGTTCCAGAGGGAAAGGTGTGGAGACATATGTGAAGGGGGACTTAAACGCCCCGACCGCAGAGCACCAGCATGTCCATGGGAAAAAGGCAAGGAGATAAAGACATTGTTCCATGAACAGACCCGCATAATAACTCGTGCGGGGTCTAAGCTAGATTTCTCTACTAGACACTAAGAGAAAAGCAAGTACCCCAACAGATGATCCTTATGGAATTTCATTCTGAGTGTTAAACCTCCTTATTCTATCAAAAAACGTATTAATTGTCCACACTCTCGGATACAAGTACTAGCAGTATTTACCTTAGTAAGTTGACCGCCCTGGCCCATAAGGGTGTAAGAGATCAATGGGGTCTTCTGACTCAGCTCTCACACTACTGTCAAGACAACAGTGTAGAAACAGACCTGGGTTTGCGAAGGCTGTCTACAGACCACATCTAGTACACAGACCTGCGGACTTCCAACCTTCCCTACTAGCGAGACAAAAGAGATAACAGGACCTGTTGGTGTCAAACTTCAACAACAAGCGAGAAACAGAATCAACTGTGGCTCAACTATCACTCATCAGAACAACTAGGAATAGCAGACCTGGGTAATCAATCTCTCTAAACACGAAGACAGAACGACACAACTAGAAACCACGCCACCTGGCGGATCAACTTCACTTTTACTTAGAGCCCACATAAAAGAGAACGAGCCCCTGGCACGCCCTTCAAACTTCTCCCACAAAGGACCAGGCAGAAGAAACACGACCTGCCTCGGTGTGCCGAACTACAACTCTTAATTAGCGAACCCTATGTTCCCCCATAAACAAGGCACTATACAAACTTTTTGAGATTTCGACCACCGCCTAGCACACAACAGATACTAGATTCATACATATCGAGCTGCCTGGGTTCGAAATCTATGCAGTTGACCTACTCGTAAAGAAAGCAGAAGAGCCAACCCCACACAGAAACTAGAAGGAACCTCCTGGATTAACTTCTTATCCAAAAGAGTTTCATGACAGGAGGATCTAGATAAGCGAGAAGCAACCACTTTGCAGTTTCATATCATTCCTATTCAGACAAAGACAAAAATCAATTGACAAAACAATGGACCTGGTTCAACGTGTCTAGGCACACACAGCCACGACAATATTTAATACCGAGGTAGAACCTGGAGGTTGGGTAGAGACCCGTTCAAAAATACAACAGAACGAGAGAAACAGACGTCTGAGGGGTAGCTCAGAATGGTATCTTCTCTAACATGGATTCTCAAATGCAAGATGTATTACAGATAGCTCAAAACAAGAACTGGCAGTGGTCAGTACTTTCGTACTAGGTTGGACATCTACAACACAGAATGATATACGAGTCTAGACACTAGACCCAGTGTTGGGGATAATAGAAATCTTATACACGTCAAAACGTCTACAGCATTCACTAGACACTAAACAGAGGTACCCACAGAATCCTGCGTCCGTCAACTATTCTTACAGATCAATTCGAGAGAGAAACTAGACCGTAGTGAAAATCGCCTACTAACTGTCTACTAGATCTTTTATGATCTAGCCGTATCGCATACCAGAAAAGGATCTACACCTGGTGTCAAACTTCTTACAACCAATCAGACCAGAAATCATTACGAGGACCCGAAGCCGTTGGGTTCAATTCTTACTGTACATCAAAAAGGGTGGACAACATCAGAAATCAATGGCACACTGGGTACACTTTCTACAGACCACAACACGCCAAGCATATACCAAGGGGGAGAGAGAGGGAGAGAGAGAGAGAGAGAGAGAGAGAGAGGCTGAATGCAGCCTTTTGTTTGAGCTGAACCAAAGGAGTGCCCAGGATGGGATTGTGGGTATAGGAAGAAGAGAGGAGCTGTGACCCCTGTGGCCTTGGTCTTGACAAGTGTGGCGGGAGCCAAAGAGCATCTCTGTTGCTTGTCCCCGCTAATTCCCCTAACTCCACCTCCTCTTCCTCTGTCTGCCTGCCCTCATCCCTTTCTCCCGTTTCCCCGTGTCTTGGTTCGGTTCTTTTCGTCTACGTCGGACAAACGCACGTATACAAAACATAAACTATTCTAAATCACACCGTAGTGTAAACTTTAAAAGATGTAAAAAGTATTGTCCGTTATTTCTACTTCCTTGTTAAAAGCCGGTGTACAGATAGCCCTAGCAGTCGACTGTATATGGTAATCCATGGGTCTCTGTGGAGTCGGTTGTTGCATTGCGTTTGACCCTGTGCTCGCTGTGCCACAGGTCCCATGTACCGTCTGGAGAGGCAGACGGAGCCCAACGTGCCCGTGGATCTGGACTGTAGCCTGGAGAGCCAGAGCACCCTGGAGTTCTGCCTGGTCAGGGAAAACAGTGAGTATTCTGCGCCGGTGTGATCGAGGATCAGCTTCACCTTTCCCCCAACCGTAGCCCTTAACAATTAGTGACAGAAATTCAAACACTGACCCAAGATCAGCATCTAAGGGCAACTTCACCCTACACAGAGGATCCTCCTGGGTAGAGTCAATACCAGTAATGGTCTCAATATCTCATCTGAACATGTTCTTATGTTTCTATGTTTTATTTTTATAGTCTGTGATTAATTTTTTCTTCAATGCAAGGTTTCACCTACTCTTGGTTTTGAAAGTAGTCTCTGGTTTTTCTCTCCTCCTCTCTCTCTTCACCTCTCCCTCTCTCCCACCCCCTCTTTCTCTCTCTCTATCCCACCACCTCTTTCTCTCTCTCTCTCTCTCTCCGACCCCCTCTCTCTCTCTCTCCG
>NW_019942906.1:119660-130340 GCF_002910315.2 Salvelinus sp. IW2-2015 | reverse complement strand
CTCCTTTAAACTTGAGTGAACCAAGAGTATGAGGTACAGAACAGACGACCAGGAAAAAGAAGGAGGAGAAAAGGGAGGAGGGGCGTATTCTCGACCACCCACGAGAGGTGAGAGGGGAGGACGAAGGGGAAGAAGGCAGAGTGAGAGGATGAAGAAGGAGAGGAGAGGGAAAATCTGGGACATAACACCCATGGAGTGAAAAGGAGAGGAAGGAGGAGAACCAAGTGTTCCCTCGATCTCTTTCAACCCGCCCACCTTGCCTGGCCACTTAGAAAGCTCTTCCAAATGTGAAACGGAAGAGCACCGACACACACACACACACACACACATCACACACACACACCACACACAAACACACACACACACACACACACACACACACCACACACACAACACACACACACACACACACACACACAACACCACACACACACACAACATTCTCTCTCTCTTCAGGTTGTTTTCAGTCATTTACGAGTCTCTCCCCCCCCCATACCCCCGTTCCTAATTTCTTAATCCTCATCCCCCAATTCTGATGACAATGTTGTGTTCCTGAACCGACTGACTTAACCAATCCTTGATCACCTCTCATGTTGTTGTTCCTGACCACTGACTAACCAATCTGATCATTCTCAGTGTCGTTCCCCACCACTGACTAACCACTCTGATCTTCTCATGTTGTGTTCCTGACCCAAACTAACTAACCAATCTGATCATCTCATTTGTGTTCCTGACCACATGACAATAGCCAATCTGATCGTTCTCATTGTGTTCACTGACCACTGACAACCAATCTGATCTTCTCATGTTGTGTTCTCCACCACCGGACTAACCACTCTGATCTCTCATTGTGCTTCCCCACCCACTGACTAACAACTGATCCTTCTCATGTTGTGTTCTCCACCCACTGACTAACCACTCTATCCTTCTCATGTTGTTTCCTGCCACTGACTAACCAACTATCCTCTTCATGTTGGGTTCTCGCACCACTGACTAACCACTCTATCTTCTCATGTTTCCCGCACCACTGACTAACCAAATCTGATCCTTCTCATGTGTGTTCCCCACCCACTGAACTAACCACTCTGATCATCTCATTTTGTTCCGACCACTGACAACCAATCTGATCATTCTCAGTCTGTGTTCTCCACCAACTGACTAACCACTCTGATCATTCTCATGCTGTGTTCCCACCACTGACTAACCACTCTGAACCTTCTCATGTTGTGTTCTCCACCACCATACTAACCAATCTATCATTCTCATGTTGTTTCTCCACATGACAACCAATCGATTGTTTCTCATGTTGTGTTCTCCACCACTGACTAACCAAATCTGAATCTTCATCATTTTGTTCCCCACCACGACTAACCACTCACTATTCATTCCATGTTGTTTTCCTGACCAGCTGACTAACCCACTCTGATCATTCATCAGTTGTGCTTCCCCACCCTGACTAAACCACTCTGCACATTCTCATGTGTGTTAACCTGCACACTGACTAAACCACTCTGATCATTCGCTCATGTTTTCCCCACCACTGACTAAACCACTCTGATCATTCTCAGTCTTTCTCCACCACGACTAACCCACTCGGATCATTCTCATTTGTGTGCTCCACCACTGACTAACCACCTCTGATCATTCTCTTTTTTCTCCACCACTGACTAACCACCCTCTGATCTTCTCATTGGTTCCCCCCACCACTGAAGACCACTCTTGAATCGTTCTCATGTTGTTCTCCACCACTAACTAACCACTGCTGATCTTCCATGTTGTGTTCTCCACCACTGACTAACCACTATGATCAGTTCTCAGGTTGTGTTCTCCCACCCACTGACTACAATCTGACATTCTCCATGTTGTTCTCCACCACTGACTAACCACTCTGATCGTCTCATGTGTGTTCTCCACACTGACTAACCCACTCTGACGTCTGCATGTTGTGTTCTCACCACTGACTAACCAATCTATCATTTCCTCATTTGTGTTCTCCAACCCACTGACTAAAACCACTCTGATCGTTCTTCATGTTGTGTCCCCACACTAGACTAACCACTCTGATCATTCTCATGTTGTTTCCCACCACTGACTAACCAATCTGATCATTCTTCATGTGTGCTCCTACCACTGACTCAACCACTCTGATCGTTCTCATGTTTGTTCCTGACCCACGACTAAACCAAATCTGATCGTTCTCATGTTGTGTTCTCCAACCACTGACTAACCCACTCTGATCGTTCTCATGTTGTGTTCTTCCACCCACTGACTGAACCAATTCCTGATCCATGCTCATGTTGTGTTCCCACCACTGACTAACCACTCTGATCATTCTCATGTCTTACCATTGACATTTAATCATTTAGCAGACCTCTTATCCCAGAGCCGACTTACAAAATTAGAGCATTCACCTTATACATCCATAGAACACCACTTTACAATAGTGCATCAAATCTTTTAAGGGGGAGCGCGGGGGGCGTTAGAAGGATACTATCCCTATCCTAGGTATTCCTTAAAACGTGGGTTTCAGGTGTCTCCGAAGGTTGTGATTGACTCCGGAGTGTTAGTGTTAGTGATGTGTTTCTCCACCACTGACAACACTCTGATATTCTCATTGTGTTCTCCAAAACCACTACCTAACCACTCTGATCGTCTCATGTTGTGTTCCTGAACCAGCGACTAATCCACTCTGATCGTGCTCATGTGGTTCTCCACCACGACTAACCCCAATCGCATCATTTCGCATGTTGTGGTTCCCACCCACTGACAAAAACCACTCTATCCTTCTCATTGTTTCCTGACCACTGACCCTAAACCACTCGGATCATCTCATTTGGTTTCCTGAAAACCACTGCACAACCACTTCGATCATTCTCTATGTTGTGTTCCTGACCACTACTAACCAACTCTGATCCTTCTCATGTTGTGTTCGCTGACCCACTGACTAACCAACCCCTATCATTCTCATTTTGTGTTCCCACCACTCGCACTAACCACTCTGATGCTCTCATGTTGTTTGCTCCACCAACTGACTAACCACTCTGATCATTCTCATGTTGTGTTCCCACCACTGACCTACCACTCTGCATCATTCTCATGTTTGCCTGACCCACTGACTAACCAATCTGATCATTACTCGAGCGTTGTGTTCCCACCACTGACTAACCACTCTATCATTCTTCAGTTGTGTTCTCCACCCTACAACCACTCTACCTTCTCATTTGTGTTCCCCACCACTGACTAACCAATCGATCTTTCTCATGCCTTCGTATGACCAGTACAAGTTGAGTCTGTTTTTTTATCAGCTCCAAAAAAAAAGTGTGTCTCGACCTTTTGACCCCCTTTATCTTCTGTGGCGTTGTGCTTTTGCCTCTCTCTCTGCGTCTCACGTATCGCCCAACAATTCTATCAAACAAAACCCCCTCTGACCAATCACAATGTAGAATAACAGCTTAACCGTGGAGATCCATCCTGCGATCATGACCATCCATTTACATGACTTTATGATGCTTACTTCCACCCCAAAATGCTGCCGGCCGCTCACGTAGCAGCCTTTGTTATCCAGCCACACTAAACATCAAGTCCATGGATATTGTAGGCAGATTCAAACTTTAATGGCTAGCACTAGAAGTAGCTTGATGGGCTACACTAGGAGTTCAGCTTGATGCTAGCACTAGAGTTACTTGATGGAACTAGCACTAGGAGTTAGCTTTATGGGCCTACCACTAGGATTAGCGTTGATGGGCTAGCACTTAGGATTGCTTGATGGGCAAGCACTAGATAGCTTATGGCTAGCACTAGGAGTTAGCTTGATGGGCTAGCACTAGGAGTTAAATGTTATGGCGCCTACACTAGATGATGCATTATCGGGCTAGCACTAGAGTTCACTTTTATGGCGCTAGCACTAGCCCGTTAGCTTGATGGCTAGCACTAGAGTTAGCTTTAAATGGCTACACTAGGAGTTAGCTTTATCGGGCTAGCACTAGAGTTAGCTTGATGCTAGCACTAGGAGTTAGCTTTATAGGCTATCACTATATTTGCTTGAGGGCTAGCACTAATTTAGCTTTAATGGCTAGCACTAAGTTAGCTTTATGCTAGCCACTAGGATTCACTTTATGGCTAGCACGTAGGAGTTCAGCTTGATGGTTAAGCACATAGGATAGCTTAATGGGCTAGCCACTAGAGTTTAGCTTGAGGGCTACACTAGGATTCACTTTATGGGCTAGACTAGAGTTAGCACTTGATGGGCTAAAACACCAGATTAGCTTTATGGGCATTAGAACTATGAGTTAGCTTTATGGCTAGCACTAGGAGTTAAGCTTATGCTACACAGCAGATAGCTTTATGGGCGTAGCACCTAGAAGTTCACTTTATGGGCTAGCCATTATAGTTAAACTTTATGGTGCTAGCACCTAGAGTAGCTTTAAGGCTAGAACTTAGGAGTAAGCTTTATGGCTAGATATAGAGTTAGCTTTATGGGCTAGCATATAAGTTAACTTAGGCTTAGCACTAGAGTTACTTTATGGGCTAGCACTAGGAGTTCACTTATGCTAACACTAGAGTTATCTTGAGGGCTAAAGCACTAGGAGTTAGCTTTTATGGCTAGCACTATGAGTTCACTTTATGGCTTTCAGCACTAGGAGTTAGCTCATGCTAGCACTAGATAGCTTTATGTGTTTAGGATATAGTATAAGAAATTCATCCTAGTGCTAGGAGTTAGCTTTCTGGTTAGATAATGAGTTACGTTCTAGGATACACCATGAACGGCTCTAGTTATGACAGCTACGTTAGCTTGCTAAGCTTCCTCAACAACACATTCCTTCCAGCTAATCAGCTAGCGTCGTCCTCAAGGCCGTAGCAACATTGTTTCACACTATCACCAGTCAATACTGGATCCTCCCACACCACTGATAAAAAGTTTAAACCACTGTGAAACCAAATGCCAACAACAACCCCTGCATGGATACACAACGCGTAGATGAGAGTGTGTGTGTGTGTTGTGTGTGGGTTGTGTGTTGTGTTGTGGAACCACATCACAATGTGTGTGTGTGTGTGTGTGGATTGTGTGGTGTGTGTGTGTGTGTGTAGTGTGTTGTGTGGGGGTGCTTGTGTGTGTGTGCTGTGTGTGTGTGGTGGTGTGTGTGTTTTCAAAACTAACTATTGACGGTCAGTCCACACGACTATAAAAAGGTTTAAATCCACTGTGAAACCAAAATCCAAACCAACACCCGCAGTATACACAACGGTGAGGAGGTGTGTGTTGTGTGTGTGATGTTGTGTGTGTGGTGACATGTGTGGTGGGTTGGTGTTGTGTGTGTGTGTGGTGAGTGTGTGTGTGAGGTCATCCATACTGGTTGTGCCCTCTGTTAAACACGCCCGTAAAACAAACTTGTTAAAACCACTGATAAGGCGTTTTACACACCACACACACCCCACCCACCCACCCACACACACCCCACCCACCCACCCACCCACCCACCCCACCCACAACACACACACACACACACACACACACACACACAACACACACACACACACACACACACACACACACACACACACACACACACCACACACACACACCCAAAATCCATGTTAAAATAAGGAGAATTGAAAGTTTAAAGACCAAAGCATGGTTAATCAGTAGAACTGTGGAACAGCCGAGCTAACGCCCCGGATTCAACACTACAGAACCACAGCCCCTGGTTAATTGTAGCTACACTATGTCCCCCGTTCAACACTACAGACCTACAGCCCTGGTCTAATGTTGTTATCAGTAGAACTGTGGAAACAAGCCGAGCTACGCCCCGTTCAACACTACAGAACAATACAGCCCTGTCTAATAACACTATGCCCTGTCTAATGTAGTACACTATGGCTCGCGTCTATAGGTACACTATGCCCTGTCTAATTAGTACTCTATGCCCTGACTTATAGGCTAGTACCACTATGGGCCCTGTCGTATAGTATACACTAATGGGCCCTGTATATAGTAGCTACACATGCCCTGGTCTCTAATTAAGCTCACACCTATGGCCCATGGTACTATAGTAGTACACTATGGGCCCTGTTCGATAAGATACAACTATGCGGCCCGGTCTATAGTAGTACACTATAGGCTGCCTGTCATATAGTACACTTATGGGCCCTGTCTATAGTAGACACTATAGCCCCGTTCTACTATAGTACACTATTGGCCCTGGCATTAGTAGCTAACCACTATGCCCTGCGCTAATGTCCAGTTACACTATGTGCCCTGCTAATATTACCACTATGGCCCTGGTCTATAGTTAGTACACTATGGGCCCGTGGTCTAATGTATACACTAAGGCCCTGTCTATAGTATAACCACTATGCCCTGTCATATAGTATACACTATGGGCCCTGTCTAAATTGTAGTACACTATGACCCTGGTCTATATATTACACATGCCTGTCATAGTAGTACACTAGGAGCCTGTCTATATATCACCACTATGGGCCCCTAGGTCTAATGCCTAGACACTATGGGCGCTGGTCTAAATGTAGTACACTATGAGCGCACCTAGTTCTAATGTAGTAACAACTAAGCCCCTTCGTCTAATTAGTACACTATGGCCCTGTCGTATTAGTAGTACACTAGCCCTGGTCTAATGTAGTTACACTAAGGGCCCTTGTCTAATTTAGTACACCGGCCCTGGTCTATAGCTAACCACTATGGGCCTTGGTCTAATGTATTACCACTATGCCCCTGCGTCTATATTTAGTAACACTATGCCCTTGGTCTAAGTTAGTACACTAGGACCCTTGTCCTTATGTGGAAGTACACTTTTAGGGCCCTGCTAAGATACACCTAGCCCTGTTCAATTGGAGACACGTAGCCCTGCAGGGGGCAGAGAGACACGAGGGCCCGGGCTAATGTAACACTATGGCCGCGCCGGGCGAATGGACTACACGAGGGGCCCCGGCGAGAGGAACACGAGGCCCGGGCGATATAGTACACTTAAGGGCCCTGGTTGCGATGGGAGGACCACGATGGGCCCGGTTTAATGGATACACTATGTGCCCGGGGGCGGGGAGGGGAGAGCAGGGGCGCGGGGGGGAGAGGGGGGCGCGGGGCCAGGCGCAGGGGCAGGGAAGGGGATGCCGTTGCGCGCCCGCGCGACCCGTGCTTCCCCCCCCACCCCCACACTGGCCCGACCGCTTGCTCCCCCCCCACCGCCCACACTGAACCCGACCCTGCTCCCCCCACCCCACACTGCCGACCCTGCTCCCCACCCCACACTGGCCCGACCCCTGCTTCCCCCTACCCACCACTGGCCCGAACCCTTGCACTCCCCCCCACCCTCAACACTGCCCTGACCCTGCTCCCCCCCACCCCACCACTGGCCCGACCCTTGCCCCCCCCCACCCCACAACTGCCGCTCTTGCTCCCCACCCCAACACTGGCCCTACCCTGACCCCCCCCAAAGCCCACACTGACCCGACCCTGCTCCCCCACCCCACACTGGCGCCGACCCGCTTCCCCCCACCCCACACTGACCCGACCCTGGCTCCCCCCCACCCCACACTTGACCCGACCCTGCTCCCCCCCACCCCAACACTGGCCCCGCACCCTGACTCCCCCCCCACCCCAATGCGCCCCGATCCCTGCTCCCCCCCACTACCACACCACTGCCGGCCCTGCTCCCCCCCACCCACCCACTGCCCGACCCTGCTCCCCCCCACCCCACCACTGGCCCGACCTGCTCCACCCCACACTGCCCACCTGCTCCCCCCACCCCACACTGACATGCCGACCCTGCTCCCCCCACCCCACACTGACCCGACCCGCTGCCGCCCCCGACCCCACACTGGCCCACCCTGCTCCCACCACCTGACCCGACCTGCTCCCCCCCACCCACACTGACCCGACCCTGCTCCCCCCCACCCCACACTGACCCGACCCTGCTGCCCCCCACCCCACACTGGCCCCATCCTTGCTCCCGCCACCCCACACTGGACCCGACCCTGCTCTCCATTCTGTCCTTTGGAGCCCACAGACAACACGTTGGTCCAGCCTTCCAAGGCATTATAAAAAAATAAAATAGAGACCTTTTTGACTTTAATGTACATTAAGGTTAAACATCTGGTGATGCTATGAAATGCTGTTTATACCTTAATAGTTTTCTAAGTTGGGTCTCTCTGTTTTGAATTAGTCAGGCAGTCGTTTACCGCAGGTTAGGTTTCAGTCGGAGGACGTAGGTACGGCATGAGAAAGCAACTAAATCTCCCCCTCCAATCACGTCGCCACAGGTCAGACCAGGGTCACCGGGTCACTTCCTGGAAAGCAGGATCAATCTTGTTGTTTACAACAATCTGCCATGGTAACCTCTGTACCTCCCCCCCCCACTGGCCCGTTGGCTTTGGTAATGAGCGTTAATTCAGACCAGGAGGAGACCGCCTGCGTTCCAAATTGCACCATATTTCCTATTTAGTGTACTACTTTTGACCAGGGCCCATAGGAAACGTAGTACACTGTATAGGGAATAGGATGCCGTTTGGGAAGCGTTGTGTCTCCTCCTGGTCTGACTGATGTCCATGAGCGGGAACATGTCCGCTGTACCGGAGACATGCTCAAACCACACAGTCCTTGTTCACCGTTGTACTTGCACTATTTTGGAACTGAGATTTGAATCAAAGTCTCAGTCTTTTCTAGTCTTGGAAGTTTTTACATGTGCATTAGGATACTCTGTTACTCTGGTCATAACTCACACACGAGACAAATATCCTCTACTCTTAACCCCTCTCACTGTCACAGTCCATCTGTCAACCCCTCTCTGTCACAGCCCATTACAGCCCACCTGTTAACCCCTCTCTGTCACTGCCAATAGCAAATTGATGATCATTTTATTGAGCTGTATTTGTAAAATAGAATGAATAGTAATACTGATGTTTCAGGTTTGATAAAACACTCAACCTGAGGCTTTGCCAACCCATCAACTATTGGCATTTTTTGGGCAAATGTTTCATATTCAAATGAATTATTTATCTCGTTCACAGTGTTACCCATCAGCTGTCAGACACACAGTGATGGGTACACTGTGAAGACAGTGTGGGTAAACATTCTGTGTCTGACAGCTGATGGGTAACTGTGTCTGACAGTGACTTGGGTAACACTGTGTGAACGACAGCTGATGGTAACACTGTGTCTGACAGCTGATGGGTACAACTGTGTAGACAGCTTGATGGGTAACACTGTGTCTGACAGCTGATGGGTAACACTGTGACGCAGCTGATGGGTACACTGTGAACGACAGTGATGGGAACAGTGATACGAGCTGTGGTAACACTGTGTCTGACAGCTGATGGGTAACTGTGTCTGACAGCTGATGGTAACACTGTGTCTGACAGCTGATGGTAACACTGTGAACGCAAGCTGATGGGTAACACTGTGAACGACAGCTGATGGGTAACACTGTGTCTGAAAGCTGATGGGTACACTGTGAACGACAGCTGATGGGTATGACACTGTGTCTGACGCTGATGGGTAAGCACTGTGAACGACAGCTGATGGTAACACTGTGAACGACAGTGATGGGTAACACTGTGAACGACAGCTGATGGTAACACTGTGTCTGACAGCTGATGGGTAACATGTGAACGACAGCTGATGGTAACACTGTGTCTGACAGCTGATGGGTAACACTGAACAGCTGATGGTAACACTGTGAACGACAGCTGATGGGTAAACTGTGTCTGACAGCTGATGGGTAACACTGTGTCTGACAGCTGATGGGTAACACTGTGTCTTGAGACAGCTGATGGGTAACACTGTGAACGACAGCTGATGGGTAACACTGTGAACGACAGCTATGGGTAACAGCTGTGTCTGACAGCTGATGGTAACACTGTGTCTGACAGCTGATGGTAACATGTGAACGACAGCTGATGGGTAACACTGTGAAGAAGCTGATGGGTAACACTGTGAACGACAGCTGATGGGTAACACTGTGTCTGACAGCTGATGGTTAACACTGTGTCTGACAGCTGATGGGTACACTGTGAACGACAGCTGATGGGTAACACTGTGACGACAGCTGATGGGTAACACTGTGTCTGACAGCTGATGGTAACATGTGAACGACAGCTGATGGTAACACTGTGAACGACAGCTGATGGGTAACACATGTGAACGACAGTGATGGTAACACTGTGTCTGACAGCTGATGGGTAACACTGTGAACGACAGCTTGTTGGGTAAACTGTGTCTGACAGCTGATGGGTAACACTGTGAACGACAGCTGATGGGTAAATGTGTTGACAGCTGATGGGTAACACTGTGTCTGACAGCTGATGGTAACACTGTGTTGACAGCTGATGGGTAACACTGTGAACGACACTGCTGATGGGTAACACTGTGAACGACAGCTGATGGGTACACTGTGTCTGACAGCTGATGGGTAACACTGTGTCTGCAGCTGATGGTAACACTGTGAACGAGATAAATAATTCATTTGAATATGAAACATTTGCCCAAAAAATGCCAATAGTTGATGGGTTGGCAAAGCCTCAGGTTGAGTGTTTTATCAAACCTGAAATCATGTATACTATTCATTCTATTTTACAAATACAGCTAATAAAATGATCATCAATTTGCTATTGGCAGTGACAGAGAGGGGTTAACAGGTGGGCTGTATGGGCTGTGACAGAGAGGGGTTG
>NW_019942906.1:100256-119635 GCF_002910315.2 Salvelinus sp. IW2-2015 | reverse complement strand
GCACAAGCCGGACCGCAGACGCACTCGAGAAACACAAACGCTCTTCTAATCCTCACCGCCATCAGCACTGCCTCCACCAAAACACGCCATCACCAAACATCAAGAGAGCGCGCTGCCCCACATTACACACTCACCGCGACTCACCTCCTCAACAACAACTGACCAACTTTAATTATGTTACATATCCTTACACTGTACTCATCCAAAATGTACTACTACCTGCCTCATTCCGTATTACCATCTTGCCTGGGACCGCCTCTCACCGTCGCCCACTCCCACCTGTATAATCCCGGTCTATCCACTATATATCCAATTCCTCCCTCCCATCCCACTCTACTTAGATTTCGTGTGTATTAGGTAGTTGTTGCCCTAAATTGTAAATAGCAATTACTTGTTAGCCACAATATCCCACTGCCACTGCTTCCCGGGACCACTAAAGAAGCCCACAACATTTTTGCATACACTCGCAATTCAACCATCTTTCTAACCAGCTGCATGTGACACCAATAAACATTTGCATTTCGAGTTGAACCAATCTCCCAAGCCCTGAGCCGCGAACGCAACCGTGACCATGTCAGCCCGATAGCGACCCAGAGAAACTCCCAGCACACTACCCTGACCACGTGCGACCATTCAGGCAGACGAAGAACGTACCCCAACACCTCATAGCAAGTGACAGTCACCCAGAAGAGACACAGAGGAATACCCAGCACATGAACGCCTGGACAGTCAGCAAGACGAGAGAGACCACCCCAGCTCCAGACCGCAGACGAGAAAGATACCCACCACTCAACCATACCACCTTCAGAGACGACAATGAGACCCCACACACCTACTGCAAGTGACCAGATCACGGACAACAGAGCCATCACCCCAAACAACCTATTGACAAGTCGCACCCCCACGTCCAGGACTGAGGCAAGAGCCACATAGCCGCCCCACCTATACCCTAATCTCAAGCTCAGGAACTCGAGCCCACAATTCACAACGCCCCCTAACACCTCACTCTAATCCACGAGCCGGAGAGCAGACGAACATAACCCAACACCATAAGCCTGAGATCAGGACAGAGACAACGTAAAGCCCAACAACAACTATCAAGGACCCGTCAGTAAGACCACGATCACCCCACCACTAAATGACCACGTGACCAGTCAGAAGAGCACAGACGAACCACCCCCAAACACTATAAGTGAAACCAAGTCAGCAGACGACTAGAGCGATACAACCACTATGAAGACCACATCAGCAGAGACAGAGTGACAAAGCCACACTATGAAAGATGACCAGTAACAGCCACAGACACCGAGCAACACCCCAGACACTCCTTAACGTACATTCCTCAGGAGAAGAGAGATCATACCAACCCATAGACAGGGACAGTCAGCGAGCGGCAACAGACAGAGTTAACTATTGCCAGCAACGAATAAGCACTGATTGGACCTGGATAATAGTGAGACATGAAGCGAAATCCAGCTGTTTAGTGTTTCTCGTTAAAATATTTCCCGAACAACTAATTGACCAATGTTGGTTCAATAATATTTGAATGTTCTTGTTCTGTTTTTTCTGTGAGAATCAATGCATTGCAGTTTCTCTAGTGATAATAACAGAAACATCATGCCTGAACTGTGTGATGTAGTATGAGTTGTAGTTCCAACAGGCCAGTGTTCTACACACGTTCAGTGCGGGTAAAAATGTGATAATAACTACAATGACCATAACCCATTGCGCGACTTACGTTTCAGGCATGTGACAGAAGAATGCGTATCAAGAGGGATACATAGAGACCAAGTTCTTCTCAGAGATCTCACCTGAAAATACATGATCTAAATGATTGATAGTAGTTGTATCAGCAGTTAAGAATTATTTTGATTAGAACTACTAAAAAAAGTGATTTTGTCAGACAGCATAGCCAGCAGCTCTATAGAGATGAGATGATGATTGGAATGAAATAATAAAGTCTCAAATAAAACTAATGTAGATATACACAAAACTGAAATATTTAATAAAGTAATGTGAATAAATGATGGTTAATAAGCAGTAATAAACAGTCACTACTCATAGGACTTGTATTCATTGTTTAATTCTGTGTTGTTAACGCATTAACCCAAAGAATGAATAGTGCATTTCATGTAAAAGAGAAAAGCTAAAACCATAGAACCAATGAACAAGATCGTGCGGATTTGTAAAATGTGGATCGCCTCGAACGACCATAGAAGACACGGTACTAGATCGCATCCAGCGCCAAAGGGGAGCCAACCGAGCAGAGAGACAAAATGCCTTCAATGATCACCAACAAACCAGGTCCACAGCCCTGTCCTGTGGGGAATACCAGAGCTGGCAAGCCAAGACGGAGACTAGCAACGCCTCATACCCAGCGATACTTCGCTGCGCTCTGAGACCAGAGGCCACTCTCTGTGCTACACATTCCTGTGCGAACATTCGACCCGAAGCAGCGCATCCGAACCAGAGAGCGTCCTTGATCAGACGAAAAACCCTCACTACTTTTACAGTGACACCCCATATATGAGAGCTCCGTCGCAGCGCTGTATCACGCTTGATATGGGCAGTTCGGTAACTGGCACCGCCGACGAAACCCAGCTCCTCCAAGAGATGAGGTGGGTCGCGCGAGACGACCAAGAGCCAGATCGTCAAAGCACGACAAACAGAGCACTGCCCTCCAGTCCGGACCATCACGCTAAATCCCACCCCGTATTGTCACGAGAGCGCCAGATGCCTAAAAAATTCTAGTACACGAATAGCCATCGACCCCTACTATAGCCGCAGCCCTCCTCTCCACCCGCTAGCGATGTTCCATATAGTCGACGTCAGTAAGAGTACATCCAAAGTGCGGCACATGAGAGATCTTGAAAAAACACTTCTATCATCAGACGACGATGCTATACGTTGAAGAACACTGCACGCCACTAGCGCCACAGAGAGCGAACTGTCCAGAACCTACAAGACTTGAGATCATTGGGCCACGATAATACATGAGACATACTAAAGAGTTCATGGAGATTACAATAAACGTCGCAGCACGGAAGGAATGTTGTACAATCACCAGTACTCAGACATGCCCGACGCTGGATTGCATACTGTAAATACTGAACAAGGTCCTCGGCCTGAGGGGATAGAACACTATCATTCGAGTCTCTGACTCATGCGTTACTCCGCATCAACGGCCTCTAAGGCTCGCCAGCCGAGCAGCTCTATTAGCTACTTATTACTTATCCTATCATATGTACGCTCATGTCTCTTCTACCTTATCACTTTCTCTTGCTGTATCTTCAGATTCTCGTTCCTAGGAATTGGGTACCAGCGTCTTAGCGAAGAACCTATTGTACAGGGTAAAGAGAATAACCGTTCATAGTATCAAGACTCCCAGCACTAGAACGCGATCTAGAGCCGCATCGCATTCATCAGACAGTCCCACCAATAACCGCACCACGACCCTAAACCGATTAATGCGACCAGACGCGAAAAACATTTGGATTCACCGAGTGCGCGCGGGCCCCTCCGATGGTGTACACACAGAGGGACGAATCACAGAATACAACACATCGAACAGACAGAGCAGTAGACACAAGCATTGGTCACCACCGATATGCACACAGGAGGCCAAGAAGGTTAGAGAGTCGTACCTCATATAGCCATGCCTCGCTCTCAAAACCCTACGATTAAATTCCAGCTCTATAACGAAGCTCACCCGAAAGCCTCCAGCGCTCCCGACTTGCTCCTAGTAACGCCCTGTGATGCGAGCAAATTTCGTCACCACAGGCGTAGAGCATTAATTAAAACATCAGATCGGATCGAATGATACCACTACCCAGCAGCGAGAAAACAGGCATGCCCTCCAAACACGTTTCCCCGCCAGAGAGAAACCACCCTAACTCAGCTAGAGACTATCTCGACTATCTAGAATGAAGTCATGTTTGGAGCCCTCGCGAAGGGGGCGGCGCACCGTGAGAACCGAGAGTTCGAGGTCTCATGTAATCACTTCATTCTGGCAATAGCCCCATGCTGAGTGTGCTCCGAGTAGGGGATAGTGACGTATGCATAGCCTGAATGTAATGTCCGTCTATCACGTCCCTCATCTTATATCATATCCACCACTAAAGTCATCCTACTACCGAGCCCATTAGTAATACGAGTTACAGAAAACCTTACGTCCAAATACCATCTTCATACGTGCAGATATATTTGCACCAATATCTCCCTGACCAATAGCGTAATCCTCCCTCAGTACCAAGATCCCCTCGCCCCACCGCCACCACACCCCCAGCAAACAGTCTCTTTCTACAGCTCCTTCTCTTCGCGTCCTGCACGGCTCTGCGGGTCCCCATTTTACATCCTCCCCTTGCTACTCAACGAGTGTCATTAGGAACCTAACCACACCTATCTTATTGAGAATTTAACATAGTCACCGAAGCCAAATCATCATATTACGAACTCACCAAAGATAGTATTTATTTCAGATATTATGATACCAGACGATCACCTCTCCACTTCTGTCAGCTAGTCTACATTCCACACTCCATTAGAATTTGGCCAGCAAGTAGTCTCATTTGAGAATGTGTTAACTATGCTCAATATCTCTATGTCGGTATGCCGCTTTCCATCCACCCAGCTTCCCACAATACTAAGAGATCTGAGTTCGAAATTGCTGCAGTCCTCCTAAGACACTCTCGTGAACCCGTGTGTAGACGATTTCAGGTTGTAGCCTCACGCTGCGCGCAACAACTGGCCACTTTACAGCTACTGCAACTAGACCTACTCTCAATGTGTGTATGATTGTACATACACACTCTATTTTGGTTTATTAGCATCTACTGTCTGTAACCTATCGCATGCACTGTCTTATTAACTTCACAGCTTTGATCACACTTTGTGATCGCGACCATACCTATTTGATAGACATCATGCGCTAGTGCGTCATCTTACTCTCTATGAGATGTATCAGCTTCTATTCATTGCCCCAATTCTGTTTAAATCTCCTTGCAGACGAAAGTGTCCGAAGCTCGTCATCGTCCTCAGATCTATCTATTCAAGCGTGATATTCACATACCTCCACAATCTATTGCATTCCGATTCTTATCTTGTTATTATTATAGCATTGCCACGCGAGCTTCTTCCTCTCCTTGCAAGCACACGCTCTCCCCGCACAACAACGATCATGACTAACCATCTCCCCCATCGCCAGAAGCTGAGTCTACGCGCATGCCCAAGCGCATCCTGTCTATAGCCGCTCGCCAAAGACCCCACGAGTGATACTTAATTGCCAAACGAGCTAACAATTCAGCTGTGAATAATCATCAACAGACCTACAGACCGAGACGAACTATGCTCTGCCACAAAAGTAGCGCATCTTTTTCTCGTAGCTCCCTGACCACAAGACTGTTAAGTTCACCTAGGCTTTGTTATACTCGAGCGACGTTTTGGAGCGACTAAGATGCTGACGTATGGCGCACTACATCTTGCTGTAGCGGTATCCGTTTTACACAGGTGTGTCGATAACTTATGAAAGAAACTACGCAGATAGGATTTGCACTAGTGATAGAATATAGAGCGACAACATAATACAAAAACACAACCCGAAAGGCTGTGAGAGTATTCAAAGTCGTTTACAAAACAATAATTGCGCGATTTGAGGTGGCCATTAGTTACCATTGCGACTTCTGAGCCAGAGTGCTGTGCCAATAGCTCAATTCTACGAACACGGACCTTAAATGGCCTGCTCCGCGCGTGCGAAGCAACTGACAGCGAAAATTACATGCACTCCACTTGCTAATCTAATCAAACTCCGTCACCCTACCTACGACGAGTCCACAACTGCATTCCAATGCCTCTCGTGTAGTTACCAGTCAGTTACGTTAGCGAGTCGAAAAACGAGCGAGTAGACAAGGGGAAAAGAGAAAGAAAAATAGTCCGTATGCACTGCCTGTCAATCGAGCTGGATAGTTTTCCATCACCATCCCCCAGTTCCATCAACACTGAGTTCCTTAATAAAGCACGTTGCCACTACGCCACCTCAGTATGACTTTACTAAAACCGAATATTCTTTCAGATTGGCCATCCACTCCCATTTCGCTACCCACAACGCACCTCTATTTAAACCCGAACAGTGTTTTCTACCATAACTTTATCGCCACGCTTTAACTTATTGTTTTCACCCAAATGCACAGGCTACTAAACCACACTCTTCAATACCCTCCCTTCGTAGCCTGCTGAACGACGCTCTATCGCTGAGATTCACCATTTATATTTCCACCTTATAACATTCAAGTATTTTGGAGACATCATCTTCAGCGCCTAAGTGTACCAACCACAGCTGACCTGCCGGCCTATACCTGGAAGGATGTCTTATCCTATTCTTATTCCATCCCACTCTCATCCCCCTGGGCTATGTGGCGATTCTTTATAGTTTTCTCTTAACCAGTCAATGAGCGAGTACATATTATCAACCAAGAGCACTGTATCTCTCTCAAGATTGATGCAGACCTCTTTTTGAGTCTGTATACTAACCTCCATCTAGAAAAACAATACTCTCCTCCCTATATTGATACACAATCATAGAACTGAGTCTCCAACTTTATCCTCCCGCACTATCACCAAGCATGTATTCTCTAAGTCTTCTACTCCATCTAGTTATAGTTTCTCTTGAATTGTTCCCAAACGCTGTTTACATCAAGACACAGACGTTGACACAACTTCACATCTTAACACACAGCTGTATACTATGCGCGAGAGCAAGATGTCTATCCCCCCGCAATCTCCACAAAACTTCCTTACATCCCTGTCTCGATTCCATCATTTCATCGTTCTTTACCTTCTCATTTTAATAAAGCAGAGTGTCATACAAGATACACTGCTTCTGAGTTAAACCCAAAGTATATGAGAAGTAAAAATACTGTATTAACTTGCTTATAGTTATGCACAGCCATATTATTGATGTGTCTTCTATAATCTTCCGAAGCTATCCAATGTTTGTTTGATTTTTACTTAGTCTTATACACAAATATAATCAGTATGTTGTCTTGACCTTTTTTTATTTACATTGTTACTTTAGTGGTATATATACCAGAAATCCCGAGTATTTTTAATGACTACCACAACCACCAAAGTGGCATGTGTTAACTATACGT
The DNA here is from genome assembly GCF_002910315.2 of Salvelinus sp. IW2-2015. NCBI lineage: Eukaryota > Metazoa > Chordata > Actinopteri > Salmoniformes > Salmonidae > Salvelinus > Salvelinus sp. IW2-2015. The sequence goes on along the minus strand of NW_019942906.1, from coordinate 112,490 downwards.
CTATATCTCACTTGCGTAACTTGCGAGGCTAACGGAAGCGCTAAAAAAGTGAGCAACATAGGACTTTGAGGTTCATAATATAACTACTTACCCCTATCTAATACCAGTCTCTCTTTAAAAATAATATCTCTCCTTCTTTCTATTCCTATCATCTTGTGTCTCCCCAAAGGCCCATGCCTCACCTCCCAGCCTCCCACTCTCACATAAGAGTCAGATGCTACTAACCCATAACGCTAATTATCTCACCCTCGTTCCAACACCTAACTCACCTCCTCTTCTAGACCTCTCCTACCCCTGACACAGCGCACCTATACATACAGTTCCTATACCAACTCTCCGTTCAGACACCAGCATTACGTGTACCCCCAGTCACACTCTTCGTTGCTCTAAATTCTCTCATACCCCACTCTACCTCCTCCTCACTCTCCCCCTACTTCCCATCTCATAAAACCTTCCCTTCCACACGCCACGCATCCGCCTACACCTCTCCCAGAGCGATGTTAACAGCGTGACTCTTATTACGTGTCTACTCTCGAGCAAGTATGTGTTTTGAACAACTGTGCTTTCTAACGATCTCACCTCCTCTCTATAGTTTCTACAGATAGTGAAACATTCACTTACAATCTCTCTACTCTCACACCTCACCATAAGCTCCTATCCTTATGTCGATCTCCACCCCGTATATATTGACCGCGGGTGATCTGAGCATTAAAAGCAGAATTCCGCCAGCCGCACAGGCATCATCCCTCACGAGGGCTATACACCAGCTGTTACAAATGGTCCCAAATTACTTCTTATCTAAGCCTACATATGAGCCCAGGCGCTATAACTATAAACACTGCCGCATGCCCACCATACATCACTCCCACCCATCAGCCAGTCTCCAACGTCGCACGAGCTTTCCAGCATCTGATTACAGTAAACCTACCTCCCGTAGGTCTGGTGCAGATCAGTTCAGATCTTGCTCTCTCTCTCTCTTCTCTCTCTCTTCTGCGACATACGTACTTCACTGCTACCTACAAAGAGACAGCATAGATTTGATAGCGTATGAGTTTGAGTGTGGTTATTGTATATAAATGCTCACAAACACACAACAGCCTTTACATAAATCCACCTACATATGTCGAGTCTGTGCTCTCCACCACTCAAATAGTCTTTAGCACAACGCTGGCACCTCCCTGCACTCCGCGCACCTCCTACCCTCGACCCGCCTTCACCTCACTTGCCCTTTTATCTAGTTGCATCTCCCTTTTCTCACATCTGATATTTATGCTATCTTGTGACACAGCTCTGAAGATATCCTAGACGCATCTATTTTTAAAAGGTTGGCGGTTAAGCCTGTTGTTTTGCTATGCTGCTGCTCCCACTCTGAAGCGCCCATTATAGCGTGAAACCAAACTCACTATCTCTAAAGAGTATATAAGAACAAAACATAGATGAGAGATTTTTCTGAAGCTAAAGGGCAATTACTTATCTGAAGTCGTACTATATCACTATAGATACACACCCGTCCTCTCAAAAATGCGCGTATATGTATTTGAAGAGACGCAGCGCCGAGCAATAGACTCGCATCAGCCTGTTTCAATATATCCATACATCATAACAACTTAACATATTCTTATGTGTACTCATTCAGCAACTAGACCTCAACAGTAAAAACAATTTTATATATAAAACTACGGCTAAAATCTGGAAAATGCGAGCATTGTCGTACAGTGATCTCTCGTTCACAGTGTTACCCATCAGCTGTCAGACACATGTAACGACAATGCCTCGCATTTTCACAGATTTTAGCCGTTTTTTTTTTTGTTGTTGTTGCATTCATGCTGATATTATTGAATTGAAACCAGGCTGCCAGCTTTGTGGAGCCTCCTCTCCCTAGGCTGACAGAGGACGGGTTCTTAAACCAAAAGACCTGTCGGATGCTCTCCCCAGTGTTTCTCAGAGATAGGGGGTTTCCTGGGGTTTCAGAGGCGACGGCAGCTAGCAAACACCACGGCTTAACCGCCAACAGATGCGTTCGGCGTGTCAGATTAAACATAGTTGGAGAAGAGCAGAAAAGGCGGGGGTGGGGCGGGGAGGAGGGGGGGGGGGGTGGCCCTAAGCCTTGCTGACAAACCATTGAGGGGTTTTGTAAAGGCTGTGGGGTTTGGCTTTTTCAAACCCATCCCACACCTCCTACCCATGCCTTTAGCGTCATGATGTCTTTTCCAAGAGGGCACTCCACTCTGACTGTATGAACGACATCGGAGGGGTTCTATTACAGTCCAAAGCTCTGGAGAAAAAGAAGGAGAGGTGGAATCATTAGGTCACTTATTTTTGGTACTGTCCATATGTAGCTTGAAGAAGAATTGCAACATTTACCTGGAGTTAACTCTGCAAATAGCACTGCTGGCCAACTTGAAAACGCATAGTCACTCGATCAATAATATAATAATAAARATACTCTTTGTAAATTAAAGATTTTAACTTTTTCCACTATCTGTAGAAACTATGAGAATAGGAAGGTTCAGAACAGCACAGTTGCAAAAATGTCAATGGCAAATATAAATCAGAACTGGATGGTGTTCAGAGATCGATGGGAGGGGTTTAATGGGAACTGAAGGATGGGATTAAAAACAAACAAAAGATAACTCATGTAAAATATACTGTGTCTGTAAAATGTGTATAGTATGTATAAGCTGGAAGTAGAAGTCTAAGTGTTGTTGTCCATTAGTTTACTCCAATTAGGGGAGGGGTGGCAGGGTTAGGGGAAAATAATAAAGACGGGAAATATATTTTAAAAAATATATATATATATATATACAAATCTAAATGTATACAGTTGAAGTCAGAAGTTTACATACATTTAGGTTGGAGTCATTAAAACTCGTTTTTCAACCACTCCACAAATTTCTTGTTACCAACTAATAATTTGGCAAGTCGGTTAGGAATCTACTTTGGCATTACACAAGTAATTTTCCAACAATTGTTTACAGACAGATTATTTCACTTATAAATCACTGTATCACAATTCCAGTGGGTCAGAGTTTACATACACTAAGTTGACTGTGCTTTAAACAGCTTGGAAATTCCAGAAAATTATGTCATGGCTTTAGAAGCTTCTGATCGGCTAATTGACATCATTTGAGTCAATTGGATGTTGTGATGTATTCAAGGTCTACTTCAAATCTAGTGCTCTTTCCTTGACATCATGGAAAATAAAAGAAATCAGCCAAGACCTCAGGGGAAAAATTGTAGACCTCACAAGTCTGGTTCATCCTTGGGAGCAATTTCCAAACACCTGATTAACGTTCATCTGTACAACAATAGTACGCAAGTATAAACACCATGGACCACGCAGCCGTCATACCGCTCAGGAAGGAGACTGTCTCTGTCTCCTAGAGATGAACGTACTTTGGTGCGAAAAGTGCAAATCAATCCAGAACAACAGCAAAGGACCTTGTGAAGATGCTGGAGGAAACAGGTACAAACGTATCTATATCCACAGTAAAACGAGTCCTATATCGACATAACCTGAAAGGCCGCTCGCAAAGAGAAGCCACTGCTCAAAACCGCCATAAAAAAGCCAGACTACAGTTTGCAACTGCACATGAGAACAAAGATCGTACTTTTTGGAGAAATGTCTCTGGTCTGATGAAACAAAATGTAACTGTTTGGCATAATACATCGTTATGTTTGGAGGAAAAGGGGATGCTTGCAAGCCGAAGAAACCATCCCAACTGTGGGGGTGGCAGCATCATGTTGTGGGGGTGCTTTGCTGCAGGAGGGCTGGTGCACTTCACAAATAGATGGCTCATGAGAAGGAAATTATGTGGATATATTGAAGCAACATCAAGACATCAGTCAGGAAGTTAAAGCTTGGTCGAAATGGGTCTTCCAAATGATATATGACCCAAGCATACTTCCAAAGTTGTGGCAAAATGGATAAAGGACAACAAAGTCAAGGTATTGGAGTGGCATCACAAAGCCCTGACTTCAATCCCATAAAAATGTGTGGGCAGAACTGAAAAAGCGTGTGCGAGCAGGAGCCTACAAACCTAACTCAGTTACACACTCTGTCAGGAGGAATGAGAAAATTCACCCAACTTTTGTGGGAAGCTTGTGGAAGGCTCCCCGAAACGTTTGACCCAAGTTAAACAATTTAAAGGCAATGCTACCAAATACTAATTGAGTGTATGTAAACTCTGACCCACTGGGAATGTGATGAAAGAAATAAAACTGAAATAAATAATATCTCTATTATTATTTCTACATTTTAACATTCTTAAAATAAAGTGGTGATTCTAACTGACCTAAGACAGGGAATTTACTAGGATTAAATGTCAGGAATTGGAAAAACTGAGTTTAAATGTATTTGGCTAAGGTGTATGTAAACTTCCGACTTCAACTGTATATATATATATAGGGGATTGGAAATGATGCAGACAATTACATTGATAGAAGCCAATATCTATCAGCAATATTAAGCTGACCCCCCCCCCCCAACAAGAAAAAAACGAAATCAGGAGAGATGTTTAGGGTGGAAAGTGGTTGGGCAGTGTCCTGTGTTTCTAGCTAGTGGTACAAACTGATGTTACTTAATGTCAACACCGGGGGAGGAAAGTCCAGATTCACAGGGGCAGGAATGTCCCAGGGTCCCATAGCTCTAGGATTTATGTGGATTGAGCCAGAGGCATTAGTACCAGACAGTGTGCACAAGTCTGCAAAATCTCTGTCTGTGTGTGCTTGTATCTGGACACTGTCAAATGTGGGAGGGGCCGCGGCATGTCAAATCAAATGTTATTGGTCACATACACATGGTTAGCAGATGTTATTGCGAGAGTTGTGAAATGCTTGTGCTTCTAGATCCGACAGTGCAGCAGTATCTAACAGGTATTATCTAACAATTCCACAACTAAACCTAATATCTAACAAATTCCACAACAAAACCTAATACACACAATCTAGTAAAGGAATGGGATGAGAATATATAAATATAAAATATGTGGATGAGCAGTGACAGAGCGGCTAAGATGCAATAGATAGTAAAGAATAGATAGTGTAGGATGCAGTATACAGTATATACACATGAGATGAGTAATGTGAGATATGTAAACATTCTTCCGATGTGGCGTTATTAAACTGACTAGTGTTCCATGTATTAAAGTGGCCAATGATATCAAGTCTGTAGGTAGGCAGCCGCCTCTCTGTGCTAGTGGTGGCTGTTTAACAGTCTGATGGCCTTGAGATAGAAGCTGTTTTTCAATCTCTCTGTCCCAGCTTTGATGTACCTCTACTGACCTCGCCTTCTGGATGGAAGCGGGGTGAACAGGAAGTGGCTCGGGTGGTTGTTGCTCTTGATGATCTTTTTGGCCTTCCTGTGACATCGGGTGGTGTAGGTGTCATGGAGGGCAGGTCGTTTGCCCCCTGTGTTGCGTTGTGCAGACCCGCACCACCTTCTGGAGAGCCCTGCGGTTGTGGGCGGTGCCGTTACCATACCAGGCGGTGATACAGCCCGACAGGAAGCTCTCAATTGTGCACCTGTAAAAGTTAGTGAGGGCTTTCGTTGACAAGACAAATGTTTTCAGCCTCCTGAGGTTGAAGAAGGAAGACAGATGGTTGTCAGGGAGGAAAGCTGTTTTAGGGGTAGTAGTGCTGAGCGATTAGTGCTTTTTCAGGTCGTTTCAGTGCGATTATTTAAAAATTCATCACAATTTCGATTTTTTTTTAAAACTTTTTTTTTACATGAAATGCACTATTCATTCTTTGGGTTTAATGCGGTAACAACACAGAATATAACAATGAATACAAGTCCTATGAAGGTAGTGACTGTTTATTACTGCTTATTAACCATMATTTATTCACATTACTTTATTAAAATATTTCAGTTGTTGTGTATATTACATTAGTTTTATTTGAGGACTTTATTATTTCATTCCAAGTCATCATCTCATCTCTATAGAGCTGCTGGCTATGCTGTCTGACAAAATCACTATTTTAGTAGTTCTTCAAAGTAAATAAGGCATACTATTATAACTGCTGAATACCAACTATCAATCATTTAGATCATGTATTTTCAGGTAGAGATACCTCGTGAAGAAACTGGTCTCTATGTATCCCCTCTTGATCACGCATTCTTCTGTCACATGCCTGACAAGTAGCCGCGCAATGGGTTATGGTCATTGTAGTTAMTTATCACATTTTTACCGCACTGAACTGTGTAGAACACTGGCCTGTTGGAAACTACAACTCCATACTACATCACACAGTTCAGGCATGATGTTCTGATTTATCACTAGAGAAACTGCAATGCATTGATCTCACAGGAAAAAAAACAGAACAAAATGGAATTCAAATAATTGAACCAACATTGGTCAATTAGTTGTTTAAAAAAAACGAAAAATAACCAACATTTCGCTCAGCACTAACACCATGTCCAAAGTCCGCCATCGTGCGCAAATAGATTTTGTTCCCTCCTGACTGGTCCACTTCATAGTGTTGGGTATATTCTCTCTCTCCTGACTCGTCCACTTCATAGTGTTGGGTTTCCTCTGTCTCTCCTGACTGGTCCACTTCATAGTGTTGGGTTTCTCCTGTTCTCCTGACTGGTCCCCTTCATAGTGTTGGGTATCCTCTGTCTCTCCTGACTGGTCCACTTCATAGTGTTGGGTATCCTCTCTCTCTCCTGACTGGTCCACTTCATAGTGTTGGGTATCTTCTCTCTCTCCTGACTGGTCCACTTCATAGTGTTGGGTATCCTCTGTCTCTCCTGACTGGTCCACTTCATAGTGTTGGGTATCCTCTGTCTCCTGACTGGTCCACTTCATAGTGTTGGGTATCCTCTGTCTCTCCTGACTGGTCCAGTTCATAGTGTTGGGTATCTTCTCTCTCTCCTGACTGGTCCGCTCTCTCTCTCTCCTGACTGGTCCACTTCATAGTGTTGGGTATCCTCTGTCTCTTCTGACTGGTCCACTTCATAGTGTTGGGTATCTTCTCTCTCTCCTGACTGGTCCACTTCATAGTGTTGGGTATCCTCTCTCTCTCCTGACTGGTCCACTTCTTCCTCAAGGCTTCAGATTCAAATCAAATCAAATTTTATTGTGTCACATACACATGGTTAGCAGATGTTAATGCGAGTGTAGCAAAAATGCTTGTGCTTCTAGTTCCCGACAGTGCAGTAATATCTAACAAGTAATCTAACAATTTCACAACAACTACCTAATACACACAAATCTAAGTAAAGGGATGGAATAAGAATATATATATATATATAAATATATGGATGAGCGATGACCGAGCGGCATAGGCAAGATGGTATAAAATACAGTATATACATATGAGATGAGTAATGTAAGATATGTAAACATAATTAAAGTGGCATTGTTTAAAGTGACTCGTGAGTCTATGTAGGCAGCAGCCTCTCTGAGTTTAGTGATGGCTGTTTAGCAGTCTGATGGCCTTGAGATAGAAGCCGTTTTTCCAGTCTCTCGGTCCCAGCTTTGATGCACCTGTACTGACCTCGCCTTCTGAATGGTAGCAAGGTGAACAGGCAGTGGGTTCGGGGTGGTTGTTGTCCCTGAGGATTTCTTTGACCTTCCTGTGACATAGTGATTCTTGACGCACCAAGCGTCCCACTGTTGTCTCTTTGACTGACGACACTGGATCTAGCTGCTTCTCCCACCAAAAGACCACCTCCGTGACAGAATACTCTGCCCAGCGTCACTGCTGGGGTCCACCTCCACCCAGAGAGCCCAGCTCTGGGCTTCTTCCTAATTGATGCAAATGAGAAAAGATGGTGGCGGCAGCCATGCAATGCTGCTGGTTTAATAAAGCTTGTTAACCGCGGTGAGGGAAATGAATGGGTCGAATTACCGGGGCGGTTATTGGAAAAGTGTCGTCTCTCGTTACAGTTTGGAACAACTCACTCACAGACGGTCGGCGCTCTTCTCTTCTCCCCCTATAAGAGAATGGGCTGATGGCCCTGGAAGGCAGTTATAGAGGGGGGGGGGGGGGGGGGGGGGGTAGTCGTGTAAGACAGGGGGGTCTGGGGGTGCCAGCCCCCCATCTTAATTTTTCTAATAACCCTCAATGGTGATGCTCAATCTGCCCCCTTCACATAGCATTAGGCGAGGCCTCTGTCACGGAATTGGATTAGGGCTTGTTATAGCAACCAATTCCATGTGGCCAAGGAAAAATAGGGTGGCAATTTAATAACCATTATCATCAATACAAGTGACTGAGTCCATATTACATCAGTGGCTGTGATGTATAGAGTGGAAGTGAGAATCTGCCGGGATCCTTCTGATTCCCCTTTAGTGGTGATCTGTAATTGTCAATCCTGTAGAGCAGAAGAAGATTTTTTTTTTTTCTTTAATCAGATATTTTATCCGGGTAATTAATGTGATTTGCCTAAGTTGTATACACTTAGGATGACACACTATTTACCAACGTGAAACTTGCACATGAACATACATTTTGGAGGGGGGGGGGGTGCCATGTACACCAAAACGCAACACTTTTCGAATTTGAATCTGTCAAAATGACTCATTTTGGGCTTTTTAAATTGAGGCAATGGAAGAGGCACTAGTGGCCTCGAATGCCTTACCTCTAAAATCCAAACTGAGATTTTTACAGAAAACTCAACCTTAAAGAGAAGAATAAGGGGTGAAGGAAAGCGACCTCTATTTTCAATGATGACAGACAAAAAACAGACTTCCTCCATCAAAGCAGTCCCATTTGTCTCCCAGTACTCCATGTTGTCTCCATGTTTTCAACCCAGTACTCTGTGTGGCTGCGTCCCAAAATGGCACCCTATTCACTAATAGKGCACTACTTTTGACCATAGGGCTCTGGCCAAAAGTAGTGCACTAAATAGGGAATAGGGAGCCGTTTGATACGCGGTAGAGGATCTTTCTGTTCCCTGTGGAATGGTGACCATCGTTTGATTGACAGCCGGAATCATCTTTCTGCCCTTTTGCCTGCACTCCCTCACATTAACCGCTCTGATTGACAGCCGGCTTCCAGTGTTTTTTCTGGATATTAAAAGTGGCTTAGGTAATGGGTGTGGCAGGGGCGTGACAATGGGTGCTGGATTTCAGGTAATTTTTGAGCCCCCACCCCCATCTTGGCAGTGTAGAGATTRAAAAAWATATATATATATTTTAAGGTAATTTCCTGTAATTCTTCACATTTCTCCATGGAGAGGAGATTAATTGTTTCAGTTTTAAAGCAAATTCCCTGCAATTCTACATATTCTGCCATGGCTAATGCTGTGTTCCTTTGCTCAAACATAATAATAATTAATTAATTAATTGTTTTATTATTATTATTATTGTTTTGGGAATTTTCAGTTCTCCCTGACTATCTAGCTTTTATTTTGGTGATTATTAAAATATATAGATCCATAATTTTTTTTCTACATTGTTTATCTTGTTTAGTCGTTTAAGTTTAACACTGAAAGCGTTTTTCCAATGTATTTTCAGTGTGGCCTGCCCAAGGATTTCAACGCCAAACAAATCCCTGGGTTCATCTCTCCGCCCCCCCCTTTTGCCTCACATTAACCGCTCTGATTGACAGCTGACACATCTGTCATAGACCATAGGCCTCACTGCTCTTTCTCTCTGTGTTGTGTGTGTGTTTGTGTGTTGCGTGTGTGTGTGTGTGTGTGTGTGTGTGTGTGTGTGTGTGTGTGTGTGTGTGTGTGTGTGTGTGTGTGTGTGTGTGTGTGTGTGTGTGTGTGTGTGTGTGTTTGCGTGTGTGTGTGTTTGCGTGTGTGTGCGTGGGTGTGTTTGCGTGTGTGGTGGTGTTTGGTGTGTGTGTTGTGTGTGTTTGCTGTGTGGTGTTTGCGTGTGTGTGTGTTTGGGCGTGTGTGTGTCTAGCCTATCCTCCATTACCTTTATAGAGAGCATCAAAAAGCAGTTGTCATCCAACCCACTGGCTTGCATGATAACCAAATGAAAACATTAACAAAACAGGAGAGAAACACACAAAGTATACCAAACCTGTCTCCATTGGAGGTATAGCAAGAGCTCGAGATGTCCCCATTCTGTCGAGTCATCCCGTTCAGGGAATTTAAGGCGCTATTTTTATGGCCATGTACCGGCACAACAGTTAAAATAAACAGTAATTCAATAGATTAGCATTTTAAAATACGTTTCCTCAGCCTAATGACAAACATCAACACTAAATGTCCTCACTTTTATGAAGTTGTTGCTTTGGTTACCAAGTTGTTTATCAAAGGGSCGTTTTATGAAGGGGCATCGATTCTGGAATAAAGGCCGTTAATGGCAGAAACGTCAAGATTTTTAACTTTGCTTAAATAAAACGTTCCGTTTTTTTATTGGTGAACGAGTGTTGGTGGAGCCGCCACATCTTTTCTAACGGCTATTTAGGAAGACCTTACTGACTGAGCAGAAACCAAAAAAGGTAAAATGACGCTGCAAGCTTTTATTTTGGGTCCTGTAGGAGTAACGACAGTTGAATTAAGCCGTCATTAAGTCATATTCTTCAAGAATCAATGGGTAATATCATTCATTTAAAAGTAAAAAAACAAACAAACAATTGAACCTTTAATTTCAAACCTGCTTTCTCGCAATGTGTGAGGAATATAGTTTGTCCCGTAAACCTGGTTAGCGATTTTGATTGAATAGGAGCCACTATAGATCCCCCCCTCCTGGGGAATCTGTCTGTACTTAATCTACTGTGTCAGATCTCTAGGTCTATGGACATCTCCAGCATCCATTTGACTGTGTGTGTGGGTATATATGTGTGCACAGCCAGCAGCAGCAGGGGCCGGGCGACAGTGATGACAGATTAGCACTGTGAATGACCATTAACGGCACACAGCACCATCATTTTCACACAACAACGAAAAATACGGATTCCGCCGACGCTTTACACTGTGACAATCCACGAGAGATGCTGTTGTGTCCCACAACAAAATGGAGGATGGAGAGACCATTCGGTACGGAGTACATGATTTGACCTCTGCCATCTCTCTCTCTCTCTCTATTCCCCCCCCCCCCTCCACTCTTTCTCCTCCTTTCTCACTCCCTGTCCCTCATGCAGGCATCTCGGGGGAGAAGGTGGAGATTGACCCCGTCACCAACCAGAAGACCAACAACCAAGTCTGGATCCGACACAGAACCTATCTCCATCGATTCAGACCACCTCTGTGCCTGTGACCTTGTGGAGAAAGAGCCCCAGTGCAGTACCATCGTTGTGTGTGTGTGTGTGTGTGTGTAACACACAAGGTCACTGACTGGTAAACACACATCCCCCCTCATACTGAAAGCACTCCTTTTCTCGGGATCATATCATTTAGTCATCTTTGACTGTATATTCCTCTGGTTTGACTGAGCAGTGTTGAGACCTTCCATAAGTGGCTGTAAAACACCAGAAGTAAAAATAGCCTATATTACAAGTCAATGGGCTACTGGATTCAGTGATCTCTCTTCAGATTGTACTTTGCGACGAAGCAGATGTCTTATTTTAACTGACATCAAATACAGATTGTAACCGTTGAAGCTGCCTGGCATTTCTACAACGGTCTCCCCCTACACGTCCACCAGGCTGCAAAGAACTGTGTGTGTGTGTGTGTGTGTGTGTGTTGTGTGTGTGTGTGTGTGTGTGTGTGTGTGTGTGTGTGTGTGTTGTGTGTGTGTGTGTGTGTGTGTGTTGTGTGTGTGTGTTAGCTAGCTAGCCTATCTCTGTTAACCCACCACATCATCTCCTGCCATATGTAATAAAGTCCTGTAGTCGAAGACCTCTTCTCTTTTCTCCCGAGCCTCCGCCGCCCGAGCTTCAATCACCGTCCGCTGTAGAGGCTGCTTTAATCAGCCTGGCAGTCTGCCATCTCTCCCTCTCTGTTCACACTGCTTTACCCAGTCTGCATCTCTCCCTCTCTGTTCACACTGCTTTTACCAATACCCAGTCTGCATCTCCCCTCTCTGTTCACACTGCTTTACCATACCCAGTCTGCATCTCTCCCTCTGTTCACACTGCTTTACCAATACCCAGTCTGCATCTCTCCCTCTCTGTTCACACTGCTTTACCATTACCCAGTCTGCATCTCTCCCTCTGTTCACACTGCTTTACCAATACCCAGTCTGCATCTCTCCCTCTCTGTTCACACTGCTTTACCAATACCCAGTCTGCATCTCTCCCTCTGTTCACACTGCTTTACCCAGTCTGCATCTCTCCCTCTCGTTCACACTACTTTACCAATAACCCAGTCTGCACTCTCCCTCTGGA
>NW_019942906.1:86033-98722 GCF_002910315.2 Salvelinus sp. IW2-2015 | reverse complement strand
GACTGATATGGGCAAATCCAGCTGAAGGCCCACCGCAAGGACCAGGAAGCAGATACATACGCTCACCTCTGTTCAACAACTTTTGGTGTGGGAAATCCCACTACCAGCAGCAGCGTAGCTCCATAGCCAGAACCCACTGCCAGGAAGATGCAGACAGTCACAGCAAACATGCTACATGTAACCAGGGGCTTACTGGGCCAGACCAGTTGCAAATTATACACTTACAGTCACACACACGCAGTAACTTGTGCTCATCTCGCCATCTATGTTACAACGTCAACTGTTATTCAACTCAATTCAACGCTACAGATTAATGGTAAGCAAGTACACATTTTGATATAATTGGCGCAGTCCTGCATCTCTCCCTCCTCTGTTCACGACTACCTTTACCAATACTCAGTCTGCATCTCTCCCTCTCTGTTCACAGCCGGGCGCGCGCGCTGCTTAAACCAATACCGCAGTCCTGCATCTCTCCCTCTCTGTTCACACTACTATTACCAATACCAGTCTGCATCTCTCCCTCTCTGTTCACACGCTTTACCATACCCAGTCTGCATCTCTCCCTCTCTGTTCAACACTGCTTTACCAATTACCCAGTCTGCATCTCTCCCTCATTCTGTTCACACTGCTTTAACCAATTACCCAGTCCTGCATCGTCTCCCTCTGTTCACACTGCTTTACCATTACCGCTCCAGTCTGGCATCTCTCCCTCTTCTGTTCACAACTGCTTTCCTTACCCATCGCATTCTCTCCCCCTCTGTTCACACTTACTTACCAATACCCAGTCGCATCTCTCACTCTGTTCAACAGTGCTTTACCCAATCACTCGCAGTCGGCACTCTCCCCCTCTGGTTCACAACTAACTTTACCAATACCCAAGTCGCATCTCTCCCTCTCTGTTCAACACTGCTGTACATTACCACAGTCCTGCATCTATCCCTCTCTGTCACAGTGCTTTAACCAAATTACCAGTCTCCGATTCTCCGCCCAGCACCGATTCATTTCCTACTGATGTATCATAATGTATGTATACAGACATTGGAAGGCCAAGGGGGTGGGGGAGGAGGGTGATCTGAATGAGTTTATCTTGATTCCCAGGCGAATGGGAGACGGAAGAAAAGGGAGTGTGTCGTCTCTCGTATTTGTGTGTCCGTTGGTCTCTCTGTATTATGGGTGTGTCGTCTCTCTGCTATTATTGGGTGTCGGTCGTCTCTCCTGTATTAATGGTTGTGTCGTCTCTCTGATATTATGTGTGTCGGTCTCTCTGTATTTGGTGTGGTCGTTGTCTCTCTCGTATTATGGTGTGTGCGTTTCTCTCCTCTGTATTATGGTGGTGTCGTCTCTCTGTATTAGGGTGTGTCGTCGCTCTCTGTATTATGGTGTTGTCGTCGTCTCTCTCGTATTCAATGTGTGTCGTCCTCTCTGTATTATGCGTGTGTGTCGTCTCTCTGTTATTGATGGTGGTGTGTTGTCTCTGTATTAATGGTGTGTGTGTCCGTTTGTCCTCTCTGTATTATTGGTGTGTCGTCGTCTCTCGTATTATGGTGTGTCGTTGTCTCTCTGCTATTATGGTGTGATCGTTGTTTCTGTATTATGGCTGTGTGTGGTCTCTCTGTATTATGGTGTGGTCGTCGTCTCCTGTATTATGGTGTGTCGTTGTCTTCTCTTATTGATGGGTGTGTCGTCGTCTCTCTGTATTAAATGGTGTGTCGTCGTATCTGTATTATGGTGTGTCGTTGGTGCGTATCTGTATTATGGTGTGTCGTTGTCTCATCTGTATATATGGTGTGTCGGTGTGTCTCTCTGTATTATGGTGTGTCGTTTTGTCTCTCTGTATATGGTGTGTCGTTGTCTCTCTGTATTATGGTGTGTCGTTGTCTCTCTTGTATTATGGTGTGTTCGTCGTCTCTCTGTATTATGGTGTGTCGTCGTCTCTCTGGTATTATGCGTGTGGTCGTTGTCTCTCTGTATTATGGTGTGGTCGCGCTCTCCTGTTATTAATGGTGTGTCGTTGTCTCTTTCTGAGATTTATGGTGTGTCCGTCGTCTCTCCTGTATTATGGTGGTGTCCGTCGTCTCTCTGTATTATGGTGTGTCGTCGTCCTCTCTGTTTATGAGTGTGTAGTCGTCCTCTGTATTATGGTGTGTCCTCGTCTCTCTGTAATTTATGGTGTGTCGTCGTCTCTCTGTATTATTGGTGGTGTCGTCGTCTCTCGTATTATGGTGTTCGTCGTTCTCTCTGTGATTTACATGGTGGTGTGCGTTGGTCTCTCTGTATTATTGGTGTGTCGTCGTCTCTCTGTATTATAGGTGTGTCGTCGTCGGTCTCTGTATTAATGGTGTGTCGTCGTCTCTGCTGTATTATGGTGTTCGTCGTTCTCTCTGTATTATGCGTGTGTCGTTTGTCATCTCTGTATTATGGTGTGTCGTTGTCTCTCTGTATTATGGTGTGTCGTTGTCCTCTCTTGTAATTATGGTGTGTCGTTGTCTCTACTGTATTATGGTGTGTCGTCGCTCTCTGTATTATGGTGTGTCGTTGTCTCCCGGTATTATGGTGTGTCGTTGTCTCTCGTATTATTGAGTGTGTCGTTGTCTCCTCTGTATTTGGGTGTGTCGTCGTCTCTCTGTATTATGGTGTGTCGTCGTCTCTCTGTATTATTAGTGTGTCGTTGTCTCCTGTTCAATTATGGTGTGTCGTTGTCTCTCTGTAATTAATGGGTGGTGTCCGTCGTCTCTCTGTAAATTTGGTGTGGTCGTTGTCTCTCTGTATTATGGTGTGTCGTTGTCCTCTCAATGTATTATGGTGTGTCGTCAGTCTCTCTGTATTATGGTGTGTCGTTGTCCCTCTCTGTATTATGGTGCGTCTCTCTGTTATGGGTGTGTCGTTGTCTCTCTGTATTATGGGTGTGTCGTTGTCTCTGTATTAGGTGTGTCGTTGTCCTCGTCTGTATTCATGGTGGTGTCGTCGTCTCTCTGTTATTATGGATTGTGTCGTTGTCTCTGTATTAATGGGTGTGTCGTTGTCTCTCTGTATTATGGTGTGTCGTGTGTCTTCTGTATTATGGTGCGTCTCTCTGTAATTAATGCTGTGTTCGTCCGTCTCTCTGTATTATGAGTGCGTCGTTGGTCTCTCTGTATTATGGTGTGTCGTTGTCTCTCTGGGTTTTGGGTGCGTCCGTTGTCTCTCTTATTATGGGGTGTGTCGCTTGCCATCTCTGTATTATGGTGTGGTCCGTCGTCCTCCTCTGTATTATCGGTGTCGTCGTCTCTCTGTATTATGGTGTGTCGTTGTCCTCAGTCTGTATTATGGTGTCATCGTCTCTTGTTATTATTGGTGTTGTCGTTGATCTCTCTGTAGTTATTGGTGTGTTCGTTGCTCCTCTGTATTATGGTTGTGTTCGTCGTCTTCTGTATTATGGTGTGTACGTCGTCTCTCTGTTATTGACGGTGTGTCGTTGTCTTCTCTGTATTTAATGGTGTCGTTGTCTCTCGATGTTATTATGGTGGTGTCGTCGTCTTGCTCTGTATTTATGGGTGTCGTTGGTCTTCTGGTATTAAGGTGTGTCGTCGTCGTCTCCTCACTACTCAGTACCTTTTAGTCTATTGGAGGTGTGATAAAAAAGATCATTGTACATCACCATGTCAGCAACTTCATGTTCACTAGCTACCTATTCCACCATTTTTCCTCACAATAGACAGCATCACCCTAAGGACTATCCTCGTCCAGCTCCCACGTCCCCTGCTTAGCCTTCTTCTCTTCTACCAGCACCGGGTCCACCGATATCGGCCCCCGGCTAACCCACCGTTCTCGGGCTAACCGTGTCTCCCTCAGGCTAACCGCGGTACTCCCCGGCTAACCCGCGCTCCCCCGGCTAACCGCGTCTCCCCGCTAACCACAGTCTTCCCCGGCTAACGCCGCGTTCTCCCCCGGCTTAACCCGCGTCTCCCCCGGCTAACCCGCGTCTCCCCCGGCGTACCCGCGTCTCCGCTCTAAGAGCTCATTCCTCTGCGTCGCTGGAGCTCAACACTCACGTTGACCTGGTAATTGGCACAGGGGCCCAGCTTCCTCTCTCTCTCCGTCCTTCTCTCTAGTCTCTCTCTCTTCTCTCTCTCTCTTCTCCTCTCATCTCCTTCTCTCTCTCTCTCTTCTCTCGTCTCTCTCTCTCTCCTCCTTCTCCTCTCTCTCTGCTATCGAGCGGCTTCTACATGACTAGGTAAAGAAGACTGCACGAAAGATTAATGAAGACCGGCTAATGCAGGAGTGAAAGGGGGATGAGTGGGAAGGAGAAGAGGGAAGGAGGAGGGGGAAGGAGAGGAGGGAGGAGAAGGGAGAAGGAAAGGCAGAAGGGGGGATTGAGAGGAGATAGAGCAAAGGGGGGATGAGAAAGGAGAGGGAGAAGCGAGGGGATGAGAAGGAGAAGGGAGAAGAGAAGGGAGAAGGAGAAGGAGAAGGATACTGGAGAAGGAGAAAGGAGAAGGAGAAGGAGAGATGCAGAAGGAGAAAAGGGAGAAGGAGAAAGGGAGAATGAGAAGGAAGAAGGGGGGATGAGAAGGAGAAGGAGAAGGGAGAAGGAGAAGGAGAAAGGAGAAGGGGGATGAGAAGGGGGGTGAGAAGGAGAAGGGAGAGAGAAGGAGAGGGGGGATGAGACAGGAGAAGGGGGATGAGAAGGAAGAAGGGAGAAGGGGGATAGGAAGTGGGGATAAGGAGAAGAAGAAGGGGGGATGAAGAAGGGAAAGGAGAAGGGGGATGAGAAGGGGAGGGGGAATGCTGCTTTTCGACACCTCCACTGAGTGGAAGTTAGAACTGCAGTTGTCACAGTGTCTCTTTCATTGCCTCTGTGACATATTTTTGTTACGTAATCCACTAATTTGGTTGTGTTGTCGTGTCCTTGACATGTTTGCTTCGTGGCTAACCAGTGCCTGTTTGCAAGGCGATGCGATGGATAGAGTTCTGCAGGTTTTCTACGTCATCGAATCAAAATCAAATCAAACTTTGTCACATGCGTCGAATACAGGTGTAGACCTTGCCGTGAAATGTTTACTTACAGCACAAATCCTTAACCAACAGTGCAGTTCAAGAAAGAGTTAAGAAAATATTATAAAAAAAGAACACAATAAAATAACAATAACGAGGCTATATACAGGGGGTACCGGTACCGATTCAGTGTGCGTGGGTACAGGTCAGAGGTGATTTGTACATGTAGGTGGGGGTGAAGTGACTATGCATGGATAATAAACGAGTAGCAGCAGTGTAAACACAAATGGAGGGGGTCATTGTAAATAGTCCTGGTGGCCATTTTGATTATTTGTTCAGCAGTCTTATGGCTTAGGGGTAGAAGCTGTTAAGGAGCCTTTTGGACCTAGACTTGGCACTCCGGTACCGTTTGCCGTGCGGGAGCAGAGTGAACAGTCTATGACTAGGGTGGCTGGAGTCTTTGATAATTTTTAGGGCCTTCCTCTGACACTGCCTGGTATAGAGGTCCTGGATGGCAGGAAGCTTGGTCCCAGTGATGACTGGGCTGTACGCACTACCCTCTGTAGTGCCTTACGGTCAGATGCCGAGCCGTTGCCATACCAGGCGGTGATGCAATCGGACAGGATGCTCTCGATGGTGCAGCTGTAGAACTTTTTGAGGATCTGTTAGGTTTTCTCTTTGAGTTCCGTGGGGAACAGTGTAGTAAAGGAGTCTTTGTGTCACGTTCACTCACCGGTCAGAAAATGTATCTGCAGCATGTGCTTTGTGCTGTGTTTCATGGTATATCGGATCTCTTTGGTGTCTTTATATATTATGTTTGACTCATGCTTTGTTTGACTTGGTATGGGTTCGATGTCCGTACATTTGCACTTTAATTATGGCACCCTCGTAAAATAGTCTGGCCTAACGCCTGATATGTTGGTAAACGTCCTTGTAACCTGATTCTTAACGTACTATTCTGAAAAAATTATTGGTGTGGCTGATTTTTTCCCCCCAGACAAATAAAATCATGCCACTGCAAGACAGCATTTACATTCAGGAATCAACTTTATATGTGCACTACTGCAGAAATCACTCATCCATTTCCTGGTTGCTATRAATTCTWATAGTTTGCTTAATTTCAGTTTATGTGACAAAACAAACAATGTATAGTGTAGAGAATCATTGTAGCATCTAAACCACTGTGAAATATATTTTCCAGAACCACAAATATTGTAGTTTTTTAAGACTGTTTGAAGCCTGGTGTAAAGCTAGAAGGAAATCAGCGACAAATGTACAACACCTCTTTACCACTTTCTCTAGATTGCTGTCCCCTGGGAATGACAGGATCGTTATCAAACACGATTCGTCTATTATGGGATTTTATACCAGAGGTTCACCCCAACACAGCCTGTACATTGATACTTTAAGACTTTTTCCAGTTGTTCCTGGCCCTCTCCAGACATGGAAGGGGTTTCCAGTTATGGTCATTGACCTGCTCCAGAATGAAGGTTTCAAGGTGTGCATGACCTGCTACCAGTACATAAGGTTTCCCAGTGTGATCATGACCCTGCTCCAGGTACATGAAGGTGTTTCCCAGTGTGATCAATGACCTGCTCCAGACATAAGGGGTTTCAGTGTGATCATGCTTCTACCACTGCGATTACTAGCTGCTTTGGGTTTTTAGCGCTAGCGAGTGTCTGCCATACAGTACTTCAGGATATTAGGCTGATGTCAGAAGGCTATACTAAATATAATTGATTGAAATTGGATTGAATCATGGCTGCCCAGTACATGAAGGTCGGTTCCAGTGTGATCATGACCTGCTCCACGATGAAGGGGTTTCCGTTGTGATCTGACCCTTTTTGCTCGAAGTACTCATGGTAAGGGTTTTACCCAGCCCTCAAGTTCCCTCCGTGTGAGTGACCGCGTCCAGACGATGAAGGGTTTCAGATGTGATTGACTGAACCTCTCCAGGACATGACAGGGGGTTTCCTCAGTGTTGATCCATGACCTGCTTCCTCGGTGTACAATGAGAAGGGTTATACCAGTGTTGATACATGGCCTGCTCTACATGAGTATCCGCGCTCAAGTCATGATCTATGACCTGCTCCGGATCATAAGCGGGTTTCCCTGTGTGCTCGTCATTACCTGCTCGCATACGATGAAGGTGTTTCCAGTGTGATCATTGTCCGTATACCAGTAGCAGATGAATGGGTATTCAGGCTGTGAATCGGATAACCAGTGCTCCAAGTACAAAATGGAAGGGGTATCCTCCAGTGTGATTATTGGCTTAGCTCCACTACACGAATGAGGAGTTCTCGCAGTGTGATTTCATTGACCTGCTCCAGGATCATTTAATGGTTTTGTCCGTCTGAGTTCATGGCACCTGACTTTCCATACTATAGAAGCTCATTTTTCCCCAAGACTGATCATGACACTGTGCTTACAAGTACATGTGAAGTCTCTCCAGTGTGATCATGACCTGTCCAGGACATGAAGGGGTGTCGCAGTTTAGTCGATGACGCGTGCTCCAGTACATGAAGGGGTTCTCGTGTGATCCATGGCTACCTTTGCAAAGTGCTCAATGAAGGGTTTTCGATGTGACTCTACTGACCCTGATCGCAGTACATAGGAAGGTTCCGCAGTGTGATCATAGGCCTGTGCTCCAAGACATGGAAGGCTGGTTATCCGTTGTCGATCATGACTGCGTCCAGTACGATGAAGGGATATTCACGGAGCGTTGTAGATCGGGCCTGCCTCGTACATGAAGGTTGTTTCCCAGTCGTGATCATGACACCTGCCTCCAGTCTAGGTTTTTTCCAGTGGTTGATCATGCGCCTGCTCAGTACGTTCATAATGGAACGGGGTTAAATTTCTCAGTGCTACTCATGTGCCTGTCTCAGGAAATTGAATGGGCTGGCTTCAGGTTTGATCATAGGCTTGTCAGGAACGTGGATGGGGATTATTCCAAGTCGTGATTCATGGCCTTGTGCTCATGTACATAAAGGGTTAGTCCAAGTGTGTGATCATAGCTCGTTGCTGCAGCATACACTGAAGGGTAGATTTCACCTGTGAATATCGAGCCTGCTTGCCAGGAAGATGAAGAGCTCGGTTCCAGTTGAATCATGATCCTGCATCCTCAGCTAGTGAGGGGTTCTCCAGTTATGGTCATGAGCCTGCATCCAGGACATGAAGGGGTTTCCAGTGTGATCATTGGCCACTGGCGTCACGTACAAGAAGGTTATCCAGTGCGATCATGAACACTGACTCCAGTACAAATGGAGGGGTTCACAGTATGATATAATTACTGTAGCTCTGTTGATTGAAAAATGTAGACTCATGCACTGCCTTTACACAAATGATTACATGAAGGACGCACTTTCCCAGTGTGATCATGAGCCTGCCTCCAGACATGAAGGGGTTTCCAGTGGACATTGGGCCTGCTCAGGAATGAAGAGGTTTCCAGGTGATCATGGCTGCATCGTATAACACATCGAAGGGATTCCCAGTGGATCAATGGCCTTGCTTCCCAGGGACACTTGAAAGGGTTCTCAAGTGATAAGGGCTGTCACATAGAGGATTTGCTTGTGTTCATTGACCTGCTCAGGACATGAAGTGTAGATTTCCATAGAACTGGGGAATGTTTGATCACTGACCTAGCTCATCCAGGACATGAAAGGGGTTGTCCACGTTATGGTCCCATGACCTGTCTCAGGACATTGTACGTCGGTTGTGCATGTGTTGATCATGACTTGCTCAGGGCTGAGAGGGTTTCCAGTTGGTCAATGGCCTTGGCCATCCAGCTACATTGAGAAGGGTTTCCAGTGTGGTCATGACCTGCTCCAGGTTTGTGGTGTTGGGTTGGGTGTGTGTGGGGGGTTGGGTGTGTGTTGGGGGTGTGTGTGTGTGAGGGGGTTGGTCTTGTTGTGGTGTGTGTGGGGCGGTGGTTGGGTATGTGTGTGTGTGGCACATGTGGGGGGACGGGGAGGATGACGAGAACAGCAGTGACCAAAGTAGACTTTTCTCTTCATTTGAAAAGGGGGTTTTGCAGGGGAGGGAGTTGTGTAAATGATTACAATGAACCTTGAACTTGGGACAAGCGTTCACTGTCACATCGCCAAGCAGGGGGGAAGAATGGAGTTATTGACTTTAAATGGGAAGCATGTGTGGCTATGAAAGACCCCAAAAGTATCATGTTCCATAATCAGTATCACACCAAACAAGCAGGCAGCCCCCCCCCCCCCCCCACTCCGCGCCCACCCACTCAATCACTTTTTTTCCTCCAAGTCTCTTGACAAACGTAACCCGTGCATATGTTTTTGTGCACCCTGTGGCACCTGACAAGGATAGCCTATTTCGCCTGCAGGGAAGTACAAATATGACATTCTGTTTTTTTTTTTTTCCCAGTCCACAAGTACGGCAGAAAGCATGTTATCAACACCAGTTTATGCTGTGGACATTTGGCCTGGTGCTATGCAATCGTAGTTATAAAAAATAAAGTGCAGAAATTGAATAATATTTTATATATTTTTCCCCACTTTAACCTATTAAATGAAATAATTTCTGACAGCTTATTTTGCCAATTAGATGGTACAGCTTTACCTCGGCTCATTAACGAACCAATCCCTAGACCTTTTAGTAAACAGGACCTATGTCTGGTTTTATATTGAAGATTTTCTATTTGGATGGTGTACGCATCCTCGGCTAGGCCTCTCCTCGGCTTTGAGTGGATATTACACTTACATGGCTTGCCTTTCAAATCAGACAATAGCGTGATTAATGAGGTGCAGACGGTGAAAGGGAGTCGCGGTTGGCGAGCGTCGCAAGAGGTGCTCATCGCTCCTCTGATCTATTCATAACTGCTCCTCAAAATGGGGGGGGGGAGATCGACCGCCTGGGTCCCTCTCCAGGGAGGGGGAGTAGAAGGGGGAGGGAGGCGGAGATATCCTGGGTCATTTCAGGAGGTCTTGGTTTTGAGCCCTGAGGTACTCCAGAGCCTCTGGGGAATAAGAGTGCAACTAAGGTCTCGTGCAGGTTTGATTAGGTTTGTGATAAAAGACACCAGAAGCATAGCCATGTCCAGTTTTATATGGAGTCGTCGCCACTTTATAGTATATTTTCACGCAGTGCCAGTTGATTTTAACTGAACAAATTCCCCAAAWGCATTTCGGAATACTTTTTAAATCCACTTCAATCAGTGTAGATGAAGGGGASGAGACRGGTTAAAGAAGGATTTTWAGCCTTGAGACATAKATTGTGTATKTGTGCCATTCAGAGGGTGAACGGGCAAGTCTAAATATTKAAGTGCCTTTGAACGAGTCTTTGTCAATTTTTTGGGCCTTCCTCTGACATCGCCTGGTATAGAGGTTCTGGATGACCGGGAGCTCGGCCCCAGTGTTGTACTAGGCCGTATACACTACCCTCTGTAGCACCTTGCGGTCAGATGCCAAGCACTTGCCATACCAAGCGGTGATGYAGCCAGTCAATATGCTCAGCTGTAGAACTTTTTGAGGATCTGAGGGCCYTGCCAGATATATTCAACCTTCTGAGGGGAACAGGTGGATGTCGTGCCCTCTTCATGACTGTGTTGGTGTGTTTGGACCATGATAGGTCCTTAGTGATGTGGACACTGAAGAACTTGAAGCTCTCAAACCACTCCACTACAGCCCTGTGAATGGGGGCGTGCTCGGCCCTCCGTTTCCTGTARTTCACGGTCAGCTCCTTTGTCTTGCTAATGTTTAGAGAGAGGTTGTTATCCTGGCACCACATGGTCTCTGACCTCCTCCCTATAGGCTGTCTCATCGGTGATCAGGCCGACCATCGTCGTGTTGTCGGCAAACTCAATCATGATTTTGAGAGTCGTGCGCCAGCCACGCAGTCCTAGGTCAACAGGGAGTACAGGACAGGACTCAGCACCCACCCCTGAGGGGCCCCGTGTTGAGGATGTGTTGTGGCGGATGTGTGCTGCCTACCCTCATCACATGGGGGCGGCCCGTTAGGAAGTCCAGGATCCAGATCATCGCATGATCTAAGTACGCATAGTGGTAATCTGTCTGCGGCCTTGTGAATGTTAACCTGTTTAAAGGTCTTACAGCGGCTACGGAGAGCGTGATCACACAGTCGTCCTGAACAGCTGGTGTTCTCACGCATGGCTCAGTGTTCCTTGCCTCGAAGCGAGCATAGAAGGCATTTTGCTMGTCTGGTAGGCTTGTGTCACTGGGTTTCCTTTTGTAATCCATGATAGTTTGCAAGCCCTGACACGTCTGACGAGCGTCAGAGCCGGTGTAGCAGGATTCGATCTTAGTCCTGTGTTGAGCTTTGCCTGTTTGATGGTTCGTCGGAGGGCGTAGCGGGATTTCTTATAAGCGTTTGGGTTAGTGTTTCGCTCCTTGAAAGTGGCAGCTCTAACCTTTAGCTCAGTGCGGATGTTGCCTGTAATCCATGGCTTCTGGTTGGGATATGTACGTACGGTCACTGTGGGGACGACGATGCACTTATTAATGAAGCTGGTGACTGATGTGGTAAATGAACAATACATGTTATTAAGGTAAATACTCCTCATTGTTATCAGATTAAYCCTGGAACATATTCCAGGAAGTGCTAGCAAAACAGTCCTGTGGGTTTATGTTACGCTTMATCGGACCACATCCAAATTAAGCACGTCGCTGGTACTTTGTGTGTTTTTGCTTTTTATAAGTCTCTGCATGTGGAGTAAAAGTCATTTAGATTTTTTTTTACCCCCTTTTAATTGCACAAGTGAAATGCTGGACGAAATKAGGTAAAACASATTTCAGTTTTCCTGCGTTCAATTTAGCAAGTATAAAGGAGTTAGTTCTGTGGTAAAATTGACTGATTTGTGATAGGATAGGAACCAAGGGGGGTGCAGAATAGTGTCATGACACACTCCTACAAATTTTCCACACGGCTGCGTCAGTTACGGCTTAGCGACCCACTCTTTGGAACCAGACTCTCTTCTTGCCGGTGTCAGAGTTAAAATTTTTTTGTCTACATATCCTACATTACTCATTTCATATGTATATACTGTATTCATATACCATCTACTGCATCTTGTCCTATCTGACCGCACAAGCCATCTTCGCTCATCCCATATATTTATATGTACATATTCTCATTCCAATCCCCTTACATTGTTGTGTATGGTAGTCGTTGTGAATTTGTTTAGATATTACTGCACTGCCGGAACTAAGAAATACAAGCATTTCTCTACACTCGGCATTAACATCTGCTAACCACGTGTATGTGACCAATACAATTTGATTAGAAACAATTTAGAGACTCTTTTGTATCCCTTCATTAGGGGGGTAAGAAATAGAGACTTATGTATCCCTTCATTAGGGGGGTAAGAATAGAGACGTATGTATCCCTTCATTAGGGGGGTAAGAATAGAGACTTATGTATCCTTCATTAGGGGTGAAGAATAGAGACTTATGTATCCTTCATTAGGGGGGTAAGAATAGAGACTTATGTATCCCTTCATTAGGGGTAAGAATAGAGACTTATGTATCCCTTCATTAGGGGGGTAAGAATAGAGACTTATGTATCCCTTCATTAGGGGGTAAGAATAGAGGACTTTGTATCCCTTCATTAGGGTAAGAATAGAGACTTATGTATCCCTTCATGGGGGGCGGGGGGTAAGAATAGACTTATGTAATCCCTTCATTGGAGTAATATTCTTAGATCAGAATGACAGCAGACTGTACTTCTATCTAAGA
>NW_019942906.1:58172-81695 GCF_002910315.2 Salvelinus sp. IW2-2015 | reverse complement strand
AGCTGGTGGTTCCTTTTAACATGAGTCTTCAATATTCCCAGTTAGGAAATTTTAGGTTGTAGATATTATAGGATTTATGACGCGTCAACTATTTCTCTCTAAACCATTTGCATTTCATATACCTGTGACTATTGGATGTTCTAATAGGTACTTTATTATTGCCAGCCTAAACTCAGGAGTTGATAGGCTTGAAGTCATAAACAGCGCTGTGCTTCAAGCATTGCTGAGAGCTGCTGGCAAACGCAGTAAAGTGCTGTTTTAATGAATGCTAACAAGCCTGCTGCTCCCTACCACCGCTCAGTCAGACTGCTCTATCAAATATCAAATCATAGACTTARTTATAATATAATAAACACACAGAAATACAAGCCTTAGTTCATTAATATGGTCAAATCCGGAAACTATCATTTCGAAAACAAAATGTTTGTTCTTTCAGTGAATATTTTATCGAACGGGTGGCAACACTAAGTCTAAATATTGCTGTTACATTGCAAAACCTTAAATGTTGTCATAATTATGTATTTGGGTAACAGAATTACGGTCCTTTGTTAGGAATGGTCTTCACACAGTCCGCAAACCGCAGCCAGGTTGGCCAAACGCTGGCATATGCCCTGACTCTGCTTGCACTGAACGCGTAGAGCGTGAATAATTTTCGCCAAGTTAATATTGTTACTATCCATTTTTTAATAAAATATGCCATGTTTCAACGAAATATATTTCTGTGTATTGATTTTTAAGAAAAGGCATTGATGTTTATGTGAGGTACAATTTGTGGCAAACGATTGTGTTTTTTTGCGAATGCGCCTTTTGTTAAGAATCATCACTGTTTGGCGAAGTTGAAGTAGGCTGTGATTTGATGTAAATTACAGGCAGCATTGATGTATATGCAACTCAAGGACAACCTATTACCTTAGTAATTCATCAACCATAGTGTTAATTAACTAGTGATTATGCTTGAAGATTGATAGTTTTTCTATAAGATACGTTTATGCTAGCGTAGCAACTGACCTTGTCTCCTGTGCAGCCACAAGCGTCCTTCTGATGCTGCACTCGCGTAACAGGTGGTCAGCCTGCCACTTAGTCTCCTTCGTGAGATTGCGAATGTAATCGACTCATATCGGACATCCAAAAAAAGGCCGATTAACCCATTGTTAGCCAGCCGATAATCGGTCGACCTCTACTTTCCACCCTTCTCCACTAACTACGTCCCGTCGGTGGATTGGGGAGCCTCCCTCGGCTGTTTCTGCAAGTCCACCTAATCTCCGAGGGTCTCACCACTTCCCTGTAGGCTGTTCTCGTCGTTGTTGGTAATCAAGCCTACCACTGTAGTGTCGTCTGCAAACTTGATGATTGAGTTGGAGGCGTGCATGGCGACATAGTCATGAGTGAACAGGGACTACAGGAGAGGGCTGAGAACGCACCCTTGTGGGGCTCCAGTGTTGAGGATCAGCGGGGTGGAGATGTTGTTTCCTACCCTCACCACCTGGGCGCGGCCGGCCAGAAAGTCCAGGACCCAGTTGCACAGGGCGTGGTCGAGACTCAGGGTCTCAAGCTTAAAGMTGAGTTTGGAGGGTACTATAGTGTTGAATGCTGAGCTGTAGTCAATGAACAGCCCCTCTAATGAAGGGATACGTAAGTCTCTATTCTTACCCCTCAAATAAAGGGATACTTAAGAGCCGGTGTCAGAGTTAATGAAGGCCTTGCTCCTGTCTGCAGACACACGTCGAGGGAAGAAAGCCACAGCGCGCCTCCTCCATTGTCTTCCTCCCTGCACTGCCTTCCTCACTTTGGGCGAGACATTTGTTCCACGTCGCCGGTTCCGCTAGATAATAGTCTCTGGTAGAGTACTGGTGTCTGATAGGAGGCCGAGTCACTTTCCTTTTTATATAGAAGAGATTCTGGTGTTGGGACATAGCGATGTGCGAACACTACATGCAGTGTCTACCAATGGCATTGAGGCTGATACAGATTAACCACTTGACATMTCTTTGATGCCTGACTAGAATAATCCTCAATAGTTACAGATTAACCTCTTGACATCTCTTTGACGCGTGGGGGTCGACCACGCTTCTCACAATGAGAAGTATCATTTCTAAATGCGTCTTAAAAGGATAAAATTATTGAAATGATTACTATACTGAACAAAAATATAAACGCAACATGTAAAGTGTTGGTCCCATGTTTCATGAGCTGAAATAAAAGATCCCAGAAATGTTCTATACGCACAGAAAGCTTATCTTTACCAAGATAGTCCATCCACCTGACAGGTGTTGCATATCAAGAAACTGATTAAACAGCACGGTCATTACACAGATGAACCTTGTGCTGGGGACAATAAACGGCCATTCTAAAATGTGCAGTTTTGTCACACAACACAATGCCACAGATGTCTCAAGTTTTGAGGGAGCGTCCAATTGGCATGCTGGCTGCAGGAATGTTCTCCATAGCTGTTGCCAGAAATKTGAATGTTAATTTCTCTACCATAAGCCACCTTAGAATCTGTCAGTAAGTCCAACCAGCCTCACAACCACAAACCACGTGTAACCACRACAGCCCAGGACCTACGCATCCTTCCACCTGCGGGATCGTCTGAGACCAGCCACCTGGACAGTTGATGAAACTGAGGAGTATTTCTGTCTGTAAAAAAAAGCCCTTTTGTGGGGAAAAAYGAATTCTGATTGGTTGGGCATAGCTCCCAAGTGGGTGGGCCTATGTCCTCCCAGTCCCACCCATGGCTGCGCCCCTGCCCAGTCACGTGAAAGCCATAGATTAGGGCCTAATGAATTTATTCAAATTGACCGATTTCCTAATATGAACTTTGAAATTGTTTAAATTGTTGCATGGTGCATTTATATTTTTGTTCAGTGTATGTTAATCGTTCTTTTTCCTATCTTGGGTATAATTCAAAATGTGTATTTCAGAGTGGCTTGCAAGGGAGTTGAAATGAATCTGTTTACGTATTTGTTAGTGAAACAAGGAAGTGGTGTGGTAATCGACGGGATATCAGCATGAGCCCTTATAATTGTGATCAATGGTAATGCCGTCTTCATTACGCCATATAGCCACAAAGAGGCCGTGACACCCAGCTCCTTTAATGAGAAAAATGTGTTTTTTTCTTGAATAAAAAAAACAAAAAGATTGATTACTTAAAAGCTATTTTCTGTTGAGAATCCATTAGCAAGAGCCATTTTTCCCCAGCTTTGACATGCTGTCTTTGCACAGATTTTTATTGCCCAAGATGCATGATTCTAGTGTCCTGTTCTTCGTAGACCAGACCTCTTTTTGAGGAAAGTTGCGGGCAGAAAAATGAATTAATACCAGCCACTTAAATCCCCCAGAATTGATTGTGGCTAATTGGCTAGACTCTCAGATATATGGAGTTGGGGGGGTGATACTTTTGGGAATTGTACATCTGCATATGTTAGCCTTCACTTGCTTATTGAGCCCCCTGGTTGATTTACATGAGATGGCAATGCATTAACAGTAATGAATGGGTTGTTCAGAGCACAAGGTTAGCCACGAAATCAGAAACGCCTACAGGAGAGACCAAAAGACAAGGGAGGGGTAGAGACGAGGTAACGTAGCCAAGCAGGAGAACATCCAACAGAATTCACTCAGTTGATGTAAACTTTCATTGTTGTAGATTGCACAGAGATGCTCAAGGAAGCTGAATTAAAAGCCCCCCCCCCTCCATCAATCAGTAACGACATAGCATGAAAGCATTACCATGGTGATGTTCCTTAAATGAGGAACTTCTACCGTTTCACTCTTGGACACCGTGTCTTGTAGCTAGAATCTGATGTTTGTGGTGTACAGTACTGTGTGTAGTAGAATCTGATGTTTGTGTGTACAGTACTGTGTGTAGTAGAATCTGATGTTTGTGTGTTACAGTACTGGTGTGTAGTAGAATCTGATGTTTGTGTGTACAGTACTGTGGTGAGTGAATCT
Source organism: Salvelinus sp. IW2-2015 (assembly GCF_002910315.2). NCBI lineage: Eukaryota > Metazoa > Chordata > Actinopteri > Salmoniformes > Salmonidae > Salvelinus > Salvelinus sp. IW2-2015. Next base: position 77,747 of record NW_019942906.1, on the reverse strand, counting down.
GATGTTTGTTGTACAGTATGTGTGTAGTAGAATCTGATGTTTGTGTGTACAGTACTGGTGTAGTAGAATCTGATGTTTGTCGTGCTGTACAGTACTGTGTGTAGTAGAATCTGATGTTTGTGTGTACAGTACTGTGTGTAGTAGAATCTGATGTTTGTGTGTACAGTACTGTGTGTAGTCATCCCCTTTTTTTTTTTTTTTCTCATACGCACATTGAACTACCAGTAGATGTTATTGATTTGTGCGTTGGGTTTACTGCTTCACGTTGGGGGTTTACTGCTTCACGTTGGGGGTTTACTGCTTCACCTTGGGGGTTTACTGCTTCACCTTGGGGGTTTACTGCTTCACCTTGGGGGTTTACTGCTTCACCTTGGGGGTTTACTGCTTCACCTTGGGGGTTTAATGCTTCACCTTGGGGGTTTACTGCTTCACCTTGGCTTTTATTTGACTAAAAGCACTTTTCCCATTAATAGACGTGGTACTCTGTGGTGCTCCCACAGTCTAGGCCCTGTCCCTTGACTGTAATATAAAGGTCTAGGCCCTGTCCCTTGACTGTAATATAAAGGTCTAGGCCCTGTCCCTTGACTGTAATATAAAGGTCTAGGCCCTGTCCCTTGGCTGTAATATAAAGGTCTAGGCCCTGTCCCTTGACTGTAATACAGTGCATTCGGAAAGCCTAATTATGGATATGAATGTCATTATCTTCATGATGATGTAGCTAGAATTTATAGGCTAGCTACGCAAAGTAGAAATATGCAATATATACACTGATCAAAGTAATAATGTAATTTTCAGCAACTTGTTTTGAAATAAACATTGAAAGTGTAGCCTAATTTATAAACTTCACAAAAGACAATAAACATACATCTTGTAATAGATCACATTTGAGGTTCTCGAGGTCTTTTTCTTCATTATAACCAAAGAATTTGCCATAAACTTTTGGTACACACAAAAAACAACGCGTAGGCCTTTCTCATGTTTCTTATTTTTATTTCACCTTTATTTAACCAGGTCTGGGTGCGGACACACACAGACACCCAATCAGTTTACCTCAGGGATAGCCTCTACAAAATGAAAATGTTCTTTATTGTCTGAAACCAGGACGGTAACTATAACGATTTTTAAAAACATGGCGTTCTAATTCAAGTGAACAGCAGCGTCCACTCTCCAGTGACACATTGCGTTCGGAAAGTGTACAGACCCCTTGACTTTTTCCACATTTTGTTACGTTACAGCTTTATTCTAAAATGGATTAAATATAAATGTTTCCTCATCAATCTACACACAATACCCMATAGTGACATCACAATACCCCATAGTGACATCACAATACCCCATAAAGAAAAAGAAAAAACTGTTTTTTTAGAACAGAATTACCTTATTTACATAAGGTTTCAGACCCTTTGTCATGAGACTCGAAATTGAGCTCAGGTGCATAATGTTTCCATTGATCATCCATGAGATGTTTCTACAACTTGATTGGAGTCCACCTGTGGTAAATTCAATTGATTGGACATGATTTGGAAAGGCACACCTGTCTATATAAGGTCCCACAATTGACAGTACATGTCAGAGCAAAAACCAAGCCATGAGGTCGAAGGAATTGTCCGTTGAGCGCCGAGACACGACTGTGTCGAGGCACAGATCTGGGGAAGGGTACCGAAACATTTCTGTAGCATTGCAGGTCCCCAAGAACACATTGGCCTCCATCATTCTTAAATGTAACATGTTTGGAACCACTAAGACTCTTACTAGAGCTGGCCGCCTGGCCAAACTGAGCAATCGGTGGAGAAGGGCCTTGGTCAGGAAGGTGACCAAGAACCCGATGGTCACTCTGACAGAGCTCCAGAGTTCCTCTGTGGAGATGGGAGAACCTTCCAGAAGAACAATCATCTCTGCAGCACTCCACCAATCAGGCCTTTTATGGTAGAGTGGCCAGACGGAAGCCACTCCTTAATAAAAGGCACATGACAGACCTCTTGAAGTTTGCCAAAAGGCACCCAAGGGACTCTCAGATCATGAAACAAGATTCTCTGGTCTGATGAAACCAAGATTGAACTCTTTAGCCTGAATGTCAAGTGTCACGTCTGGAGGAAACTTGGCACCATCCCTACGGTGAAGCATGGTGGTGGCAGCATCGTGCTGTGGGGATGTTTTTTAGCGTCAGGGACTGGGAGACTAGTCAGGATCCAGGGAAAGATGAATGATCCTTGATGAAAACCTGCTCCAGAGCGCTGAGGATCTCAGACTGGGGTAGTTCACCTTCCAACTGGACAACGACCCTAAGCACACAGCCAAGACAACGCAGGAGTGGCTTCGGGACAAGTCTCACTCTCCTTGAGTGGCTCAGCCATCCCCGGACTTGAACCCGATCTAGCATTTCTGGAGAGACCTGAAAATAGCTGTACAGTGGCTCTCCCCATTCAACCTGACAGAGCTTGACAGATTCTGCAGAGAAGAATGGGAGAACCTCCCCAAATACAGGTGTGCCAAGCATGTAGCGTCATACCCAAGAAAATTCAAGGCTGTAATCGCTGCCAAAGGTGCTTCAACAAAGTACTGMGTAAAGGGTCTGAATACCTATTTAAATGTGATATTTAAATATTAGATTTTTAATACATTTGCAAAAAAAAAAARWAGCTGTTTTTGCTTTGTCATTATGGGAGGAAAAACAATTGAATCCATTTTAGAATAACGTAACAAAATGTGGACAAAGTCAAGGGGTCTGAATACTTATATAAAGGTCTAGGCCCTGTCCCTTGACTGTAATATAAAGGTGAGCCTTATCCCAGCTGTGGGGACAATGATTTTACAGTCTCTTGGTTTGTGTAAATTCCTTGTTTTACTGTCTTGTATTTAACTTCCTCTTCCTCCTTTGTGTTGCAGGTCATGCAATATTCAAGCTCACATACCTCAGCAACCACGACTACAAGCCCCTGTACTTTGAGTCTGATGCTGCTACTGTCAATGAGATCGTGCTTAAGGTGAGTAATAGGGTGGGTCCATGTACCCTTTTGCCTCCGTATCACATGGAAATATGTTGTTTTAGCAGCCACTTCATCTACTTTACAAAGTCAGGTCTGCAGGGTACAAGTCACTATTGACAGATATTGACAGTTTGACTATATTATTATGCAGTTTCCCACATACCCGTAGGGTTAAAAACCTAATTGTATGTGCACTCAGAGATGCAAATATGAAATATCCTATTAAAAATGTAGATTAAGGCCGTGAGGCATTTTTACCACATCGGCGTATGATAATTCAACTGTAACCATTAAAATACGGAAGATAATGATACTCTCTTTAATTAGCATTAATGATGATTAATTTACTTTTAAGGACCTTTCCGTAATAAGTCTTGAAAGTGGAGCATGGGAAAGCATCTCCTGAAGGCCAGGGCAGGTGGGCGCGTGAAGCCGTTGCAAGGCCAGGGCAGCGTCGGGTGAAGGTGAAGGCCAGGGCAGGTGGCGTGAAGGTTGAAGGCCAGGCGGCAGGTCCAGGGTGCAAGTTGAAGGCGCAGGTTAGCAGGTGGGGTGAAGGTTGAAGCAGTGGCGGTGAAGTTGAAGGCCAGGCAGGTGGGGTGAAGGTTGAAGGCCAGGGGCAGGTGGTGTGAAGGTTGAAGGCCAGGGCAGGTGGGGGTGAAGTTGAAGGCCAGGGCAGGTGGGGTGAAGGTTGAAGGCCAGCGGCAGGTGGGGAAAGGTTGAAGGCCAGGGCACGGTGGGTGAAGGTTGAGGCCAGGGCAGGTTGGGTGAAGGTTGAAGGCCAGGCAGTGGGGTGAAGGTGAAGGCCAGGCAGGTGGGTGAAGTTGAAGGCCAGGGCAGGTGGGTGAAGGTTGAAGGCCAGGGCAGGTGGGGTGAAGGTTGAAGGCCAGGCAGGTGGGTGAAGGTTGAAGGCCAGGGCAGTTGGCTGAAGGGTAAGGCAAAGGCAGGTGGGTGAAGGTTGAAGGCCAGGGCAGGTTGGGTGAAGGTTGAAGGCCGAGAGTGGGTGAAGGTAAGGCCAGGCAGGTGGGGTGAAGGGTGAAGGCCAGGCAGAGGTGCAGCGGTGAAGGTTGAAGGCCAGGCAGGTTGGTGAAGTATGAAGCCAGGCAGGTTGGGTGAAGTTGAAGCCAGGGCAGGTGGGTGAAGGTAGGCAGCTGGCCAGTTGGTGAAGGTTGAAGCCAGGGCAGGGAAGTGGCGGTGAAGGTTGAAGGCCAGGGCAGGTGGTGTGACAGGTTGAAGGGCCAGGCAGGTGGGTGAAGGTTGAAGGCCAGGCAGTTGGAAGGTTGAAGCCAGGGCAGGTGGGGTGAAGTTGAAGGCCAGGGCAGGTGGGGTGTGAAGGTTGAAGGCCAGGGCAGGTGGCGTGAAGTGAAGCCAGGGCAGGTGGGTGAAGGTTGAAGGCCAGGGGAGTTGGGTGAAGGTTGAAGGCCAGGGCAGGTGGGGGGAAGGTGTGAAGCCAGGGAGTAGGTGAGGTGAAGTTGAAGCCAGGGCAGTGGTGAAAGGTTGAAGGCCAGAGCAGGTGGGGTGAACGTTGAAGGCCAGGGTAGTGGGGTGAATGGTTGAAGGCCAGGGTAGGTCGGTGAAGCTGAAGGCCAGGGCAGGTGGTGAAGGTTTGAAGGCCCAGAGCAGGTGAGGTGAAGGTTGAAGTGCAGGTGGGGTGAAGGTTGAAGGCCAGGGCAGGTGGGGTGAAGGTTGAAGGCCAGAGAAGGTAGGGTGAAATTGCAGGTAATTGTGAGGACTCTAGTCCCCTACTCTCAGGGGACAGGGCTTTAAGTAGCGTGTCATCGGCGTGGCTCGGTGGAGGCATGTCAACCGGGGTTGGCAGTTGTGAACCATGAGTGTCCTTATCCTGATGATTCCATCTCGAAATTTCAGTGGGCCCGGAGTTGACCCCTGGGGTATTCCTCTTGAGCGTGATCACACATTGCAGGGAATAATGCTTTCATTACTACAAGCCAATGTGGCTTGGGGGGGTCGAAAAACAAGGGCAATATATTTATAAATATATTTATACCTCTGTATAAAGCAGATGAGGAGAGGACATTAGGTGAGGGAAACAAACATGGTACTTACATTTTTTTTAAATGGTTGATATATTTACAGCAACAATATTTCTCTATTCTCTATTTTGAATGTTCATCTGATCCAAACTCATACCTCTCATCTCTCTTGTTTGAGTGGGCCCCCTCGCTTCCCGTCATCATAAAAGTTGTAGTCACACACATCACAGCTGTGCCCTTGAGGCACATTATAACCAAACACCAGACCATATAAAAAAAAACTGAGTGTGAATGTTTTGGTCAAAGCACAGGGTTTCCATGTGAATGCCAAGGATTTTACTAGCCATGAAATTATTGACAGCATGTTTATGCCTTTACCCATAAAACAGCATGGATGAGGAGGATCCCACAGGGCGTGGTAATTCTGTCTTTAAAACTAGTTTTTTTAAGTATCCCTTCTCTCTTTAAGGCCAAAGGCTTAGCTTTTTATATCTCAGGTCTAGGTATTAAACCTCCATTAAAATGATCAACGTTATCATCACCTCCGCCGTCCCTGCTCTTACGTCTGTCCATGTTTCTCCTTAAAGTAACATATGTTCCCGTTTAGTGACATCTACTGGATGTAACGAGACATGAGCGTGTCATTCTGACTGTCAGTCATCTGGTTTCCCATGCCACTTGAAAAAGCRATATGTCCTGCTATTGGATTTTCTAATTGTTTATTAATTGTGACTAGTTGAAATTTCAACAGCAATATGTTTTTTTCTCTGTGACAAAATAACCAGTTGTACAAGCTATGTAGCGTAGTATACATATGTTTCTACATATTGTGATTGAAACACTTCCCACAATCCCTTGTTTTTCATTCTCAGGTGAACTACATCCTGGAGTCTCGGGCCAGCACGTCGCGGGCGGACTACTTTGCCCAGAAGCAGCGTAAACTGAGCCGGCGCACCAGTTTCAGCTTCCAGAAGGAGAAGAAGTAGAGGATAGACCCTGGAGCCACTGTCTGGACCCTGGAGCCACTGTCTGGACCCTGGAGCCACTGTCTGGACCCTGGAGCCACTGTCTGAAGCCCGGACCGTGGAGCCACTCGTCTGAAGCCCGGGACCGTGGACCACTGTCTGACCGACCGTGGAGCCACTGTCTGACCACCGTGGAGCCACTGTCTGAAGCCCGGACCGTGGAGCCACTGTCTGAAGCCCGGACCGTGGAGCCACTGTCTGAAAGCCCGGACCGTGGAGCCACTGTCTTGAAGCCCGGACCGTGGACCACTGTCTGAAGCCCGGGACCCGTGGAGCCACTGTCTGAAGCCCGGGACCGTGGAGCCACTGTCTGAAGCCCGGACCGTTGGAGCCACTGTTCTGAAGCCCGGACCGTGCAGCCACTGTCTGGACCCTGACTGACTTCACTCTCACAGCAGAGGGCCGATGGAGAGAGAGTGAAGAGTGTCACAGTCAGCGATATAATAAGAGTCAGAGATGATGAGAAATAAAAAGAGAGGGAGATCAAGGCCGCAGGAAGATGTTTTTTTGTTCTCTGCTCATACAGTAAAGGCCTAGTTCACTAATTTTGTGGGAAAAATATATTTTATTTAGATTCATCAGGGGGCGCTGTAGCACCCTCGACACCCTTACTTCTCGCGGCTATGAGGGAGATGCATCTTGATCCTAGATAATTAAGAGCTGCCTCCTAAACTCCCATGTCTTCACAGAAGGGTCTCCACTCGTCAGCCATATCAGAGCTAAAGTTCTCTGCCTGCCCTTTGTCCTTTTAGGAATACACAGACATAGAAAACAAGAAAGGGCGGGACTTGTAATCCCTATTCTGAAGGAGATGAAGGAATACAACTCACCCCCCTGTTATTGTCAATCCCATGAACTCTGGATGGATCAGAGGACCACGGTGTTGCTTTAACACCAGTGTCAATCAAYGAAACCTTGTTCATCCACTGCCTACAAATCAATTCTACATTTGAGAGTTGAATGCATACCGATGGCTCGAGTGAAAACCRAAGCCATCAGGACAATGAAAATACTAAATCCCCCTTTCTTCTCTGTGTATGAAGATGTAAACTTAATCAGACTTATGTTGTACATTGGTATGTAAAGGGAACATCCTTACATTTTTATTTGTATATAGATAACGATTACATTCAGGGTTAATTAAATGATATGATGAAACCTGCTTTGGCCATAGTACATTCAGTGCCTGAAACCTTTAAAATAGTGGCTCACTACCAATCAATGCCAGTGCTGCTGAGGTGCTGTGAGGGTTTTTAAAAACACGAGCAAGACGAGTACATAAGGAAGGCATTTCCATACTTTTGAGTCTGAAAGAAAACTCTCAAAACTACTTCTTGTGAACAAAGGTAGCAAGGGCTTAGGAAGGGGTACGACCTGACAGATTTTTATGATTTCAAAACAAACAAAACAAACTGTAATTATTACCTGTACTTTTTACTGTGACCCTATACAATAATTTGTTTTTCCTGCGTTGTATCTATGGACTGTAAAATAATTAATGAAGCACTGTCTGTTGAACAGATCTTGTTTGTTCAGACTGTCCCGATGGGAGGCACATAGGGAATGTAGGACTTTTTACAGCATTTTGTTGATGTTGTTAATACAATGACATTATATAAATTCTGCTCATATGTTGTTGCCTTTGTCGTCTTTCTCTCCCCCTTTTTTAAACCACGTGTCTTATAGCGTCATCTGCAACAGAACGGCGTGAAGTGCCTCTGGGATACGATCAGAAGACACAAAGCAGGGCAACGTTGCTGCTAGAAGTGTATAGCAGAGCTTTCCACCCATTCTAAATTCAAATTCAATACAACTTTAATAATCCACAAGGGACAATTCGGGCATGTGGTGTAAGCATCAGATCTCACCGGTGCAGGGTATAAAAAATACCATATCACATGGGGAGAAAAAGGAGACTTCCCATCATACACTGGAGTTGTTGTGTGGCAAGCTTCAAGCTGTCTTCTCAACATATTCAGTCCCAACCTCCCATCTTAAAGCAAACCACAAATCTGTCCCTTTTTCATGGGAGGCGATGTGGAGGATGGGGCCAGGTGTGGTGTCGGGTTTCTCTCTCCTCTCGGCATGGTGTATAAGTGATGTTTAATGAATGGGGCTCCTGGGGGCTCTAACACAAACCGGCCTGTCACTTTCCAGCCCAGGAAATATGCGGTACGAAGCTGATGACTCAGTGGCTCCTGAAGTGGCTGCAACAGTAAATCTGTCCCCCGTCCCTCCCCACCCTCCACCGAGGATAAACTCCCAATGTTGATGAAGTTGCAAGTTGTCCAGGTCAGAATATCTTGGAGTTTTAAGTGTTGCCTATTGTACTAGTGTTAGGCCTATCTTGTCCTTTTCTCATTAATATATTTTGTGGACAGGCAGATCCTTGATTAACTGACCCGAGTAGTCCAAATATTGATCTTATTTAGTCACAGTCTAGATTTCTAGTAATTTCTAAAACTTCTACATATGTGTATATTAACATTTTTTATAGATTGTGGCTTTAACAACATATTGGAATTGAATTGTATGAGGGTTGCAAACATTTTTCCTCTCAAAATAAATTTACCATAGCTTTTTGTAGGGTCACTTTGCTTGAAGTTGCTCCTCATGCGCCTGACAGGAAAAGAATGATAGCAGTTGCTGTTTATATAATGTTGTTTATTGTTTGGTTTAAGATAGCTATGTTATGTGATTGTCAGACCCCTGGGGATTCGGAGGTCACAGCTGATGCTCCCAGCCAGGATCACAGGAGGTCAACACAGTCCAGCTGGAACGCCTCTCGCTATCCCTACCAGACTTTGGTTTAAGTAGAATTTGACATTTTACTTTTGAGCTTTTGATTGAGCCTGCCTTGTAATGCAAGATGGGTACGGTTTGCACTTTTGGGACTATTCCATTGGCAAGAGCAATCTGAAAAGAAAACACATTTCTAAAAAGGTCTGAACTGTCTCTTTACGCAGAATAAATACAATTTACCAGATATGGAGAAGGTATTTGAAACATTAGTTATTGTACATACCGTGTCATTTGCTGTTGCTATCAGACAGGAAAATTATTGGTTTGCTTTTAATTCGACCATGAAAACAAAATACAGTTGGTGTCATTTATGAAAAACAAATTTCTAGCGACCTGTGACTTATATAGGTGTGTGTGTGTGTGTTTTTCTCGTGTAAACCAGGAGCAGCGGCTAACATTTCACCTGAGGCGGTTTTCGGGTGATGCCCAGTCCCACAAATCCTCCATGTCACTCTGATCAACTCTCTCTCTCCAGGAAGTGACTCTTAGGCTAGAGGGCAACCAAATGTTCCACAGAGCACCAAATTGCCATCACACCACCCTGTGCTGTGTCAATGGGCACTGTATGAAGCAGCGTGACAAAAATGGCTATGTCCATTTTATTTTTGGAGTCAGATGGGTAATGCTGTATAGTTGTCATGGTGAGCAAATCCACTTTGCACAACACTACTGGTTATTGGTAGAAAGGAACAAAATAATGTTAAGGGGATCCAACGTTTTGAGACATAGGAAGGGAAATATGTGAAAATACAGCAGTTAACTGGTCATCTATATTTACTGTAAATCTGTATTAACTGGTAATCTATATTTACTAGTAATCTATTAATTGGTCATCTATATTTACTGGTAATCTCTGTTTACTGGTAATCTCTATTAACTGGTAATGTCTATTTACTTGTTAACTGGTCATCTCTGTTTACTGGTAATATATATTTACTGGTAATCTCTGTTTACTGGTAATCTCTTATTTACTAGTTAACTGGTAATCTACACTACTGGGCAAAAGTTTTAGAACACCTACTCATTCAATGGTTTGTCTTTATTTTTACTATTTTCTACATTGTAGAATAATAGTGAAGACATCAAAACTATGAAATAACACATATGGAATCATGTAGTAACCAAAAAAGTGTTAAACAAATCTAAAGATATGAGATTCTTCAAATAGCCACCCTTTGCCTTGATGACAGCTTTGGACACTCTTGCAATTCTCTCAACCAGCTTCATGAGGTAGTCACCTGGAATGCATTTTAATTAACAGGTGTGCCTTAAGTTAATTTGTGGAATTCCTTTCCTTAATGCGTTTGAGCCAATCAGTTGTATTGTGACAAGGTAGGGGTGGTATACAGAAGATAGCCATATTTGGTAAAAGATCAAGTCCATATTATGGCAAGAACAGCTCAAATAAGCAAAGAGAAATGACAGTCCATCATTACTTTAAGACATGAAGGTCAGTAAATACAGAAAATTTCAAGAAGTTTCTTCAAGTGCAGTCGCAAAAACCATCAAGCGCTATGATGAAACTGGCTCTCATGAGGACCGCCACAGGAAAGGAAGACCCAGAGTTACCTCTGCTGCAGAGGATAAGTTCATTAGAGTTACCAGCCTCAGAAATTGCAGCCCAAATAAATGCTTCACAGAGTTCAAGTAACAGACACATCTCAACATCAACTGTTCAGAGGAGACTGTGTATCTGGCCTTCATGGTCGAACTGCTGCAAAGAAACCACTACTAAAGGACACCAATAAGAAGAAGAGACTTGCTTGTACCAAGAAACACGAGCAATTGACATTAGACCGGTGGAAATGTGTCCTTTGGTCTGGAGTCCAAATTGGACATTTTTGGTTCGTAAGAGACACGGTGTGGGTGAACAGATGATTTCTGCATTTGTATTTCCCACCGTAAAGCATGGAGGAGGTGGTGTTACGGTGTGGGGTGCTTTGCTGGTGACACTGTCTGTGTGGTATGAAGGCTGCGTGGTCCCATGGTGTTTATACTTGCGTACTATTGTTTGTACAGATGAACGTGGCGTTCCAAACGTCAGGCGTTTGGAAATTGCTCCCAAGGATGAACCAGACTTGTGGAGGTCTACGTTTTTTTTTCTTGGCTGATTTCTTTAGATTTTTCCATGATGTCAAGCAAAGAGGCACTGAGTTTGAAGGTAGGCCTTGAAATACATCCACAGGTACACCTCCAATTGACTCAAATGATGTCAATTAGCCTATCAGAAGCTTCTAAAGCCATTACATAATTATCTGGAATTTTCCAAGCTGTTTAAAGGCACAGTCAATTTAGTGTTCGTAAACTTCTGTCCCACTGGAATTGTGATACAGTGAATTATAAGTGAAATAATCTGTCTGTAAACAGTTACTTGTGTCATGCATAAATCCTAACCAATTTGCCAAAAGTATTAATTAACAAGAAATTTGTGGAGTGGTTGAAAATTTAGTTTTAATGACTCCAACCTCAATAAGTGTATGTAAACTTCCGACTTCAGCTGTATTTTACTGGTAATCTCCTATTTACTGGTCATCTCTATTTACTGGCAATCTCTATTTACTGGTCATCTCTATTTACTGGTAACTATATTTACTGGTCACTTATATTTATTTGGCAATCTCTATTTGCTGGTAATCTCTATTTACTGGTAATCTCTATTTACTGTAAATCTATATTTACTGGTAATCTCTATTTTACTGGTAATCTCTATTTATTGGCAACCTCTATTCTGGTAATCTCTATTTACTGGTAATCTCTATTTACTGGTAATCAGTATTTACTGGTAATCTGTATTTACTTGGTAATTCTCTATTTACTGGTAAACTCTATTTACTGGTAATCTATTTACTGGTAATCTCTATCTATTTCACTGGTAATCTCTATCTATTTACTGGTAATCTCTATTTACTGGTAAACTATATTTACTGGTAATCTCTATTTACTGGTAATCTGTATTTACTGGTAATCTGTATTTACTTGTAGTCTCCATTTACTGGTAATTTACAGTGCCTTCGGAAAGTATTCAGACCTCGACTTTTTCCACATTTCGTTACATTACAGCCTTATTCAAAAATGTGTTAAATTCTTTTTTTCCTCATCAATCTACACACAATACCCCATAGTGACATCACAATACCACATAGTGACATCACAATACCCCATAATGACAAAGCAAAAACAGTTTTTTAGAATAATTCTTGCAAATGTATTAAAAGTAAAAAAAATAGATACCTTATTTACATAAGTATTGAGACCCTTTGCTATGAGACTCAAAATTGAGCTCAGGTGCATCCTGTTTCCATTGACCATCCTTGAGATGTTTCTACAACTTTATTGGAGTCCACCTGTGGTAAATTCAATTGATTGGACATGATTTGGAAAAGCACACACCTGTCTATATAAGGTCCCACAGTTGACAGTGCATGTCAGAGCAAAAACCAAGCCATGARGTCAAAGGAATTGTCCGTAGAGCTCAGAGACARGATTGTGTCGAGGCACAATTCTGGGGAATGGTACCAAAAAAGTATACAGCATTGAAGGTCMCCAAGAACACAGTGGCCTCCATCAATCTTAAATGGAAGAAGTTTGGAACCAYCAAKACTCTTCCTAGAGCTGGCCTCCTGGCCAAACTGAGCAATCAGGGGAGAAGGGCCTTAGTCAGGGAGGTGACCAAGAACCTGATGGTCACTCTGACAGAACTCCAGAGTTCCTCTGTGGAGATTGCTAGAAACTTCCAGAAGGACACCCATCTCTGCAGCACTCCACCAATCAGGCCTTTATGGTAGAGTGGCCAGACGGAAGCCACTCCTCAGTAAAAGGCGCATGACAGCCTGCTTGGAGTTTGCCAAAAGGCACCTAAAGACTCTCAGACCATGAAAAACAAGATTATCTGGTCTGATGAAAGCAAGATTGAACTCTTTGGCCTGAATGCCAAGCGTCACATCTGGAGGAAACCTGGCACCATCCCTACGGTGAAGCATGGTGGTGGCAGCATCATGCTGTGGGGGCGTTTTTCAGCGGCAAGGGACTGGGCAACATGTCAGTATCGAGGCAAAGATGAATGGCGCAACGTATAGAGAGGTCCTTGATGAAAACCTGCTCCAGAGTGCTCAAGACCTCCGACTGGGTTGAAGGTTCACCTTCCAACAGGACAACGACCCTAAGCACACAGCCAAGACAACGCAGGAGTGGCTCTGAAGTCTCTGAATGTCCTTGAGTATTCCAGCCAGAGCTCGGACTTGAACCCAGTCGAACATCTCTGGAGAGACCTGAAAATAGCTGTGCAGCAACGCTYCCCACACAACCTGACAGAGCTTGAGAGGATCTGCAGAGAAGAATGGGAGAAACTCCCCAAATACAGGTGTGCAAAGCTTGTAGCGTCATACCCAAAAAGTATCGAGGCTGTAGTCACTGCCAAAGGTGCTTCAACAAAGTACTGAGTAAAATGTCTGAATACTTATGTAAATGTGATATTTCAGTATTAATTTTTTTATAAATTTGCAAAAAATCTAAAAACAAGTTTTTCCTTTGTCATTGTGTGTAGATTGATGAGGGGGGAAAAACGATTTAATCAATTTTACAATAAGGCTTTAACGTAGCAAAATGTTGAAAAAGTCAAGGGGTCTGAATGCTTTCCAAATGCACTGTATAGTAGCTGGTAGTGTATGTTTACTGGTAATGTATATTTACTGGTAAATCTAGATTATGAATCAATACAGATTACCAGTTATCTAAATTTACTGGCAATCTATATTAACTGGTAATCGTACATGCACACTAGAAAGGTGGGGAGATTGAGATTCTACAGCATGCCTGCATAGAGCTTTATCACAGGTCTGTAATGTCAGACCTAATGCAATAACAGAACAAGGGTGGCACTGCTCAAGTCCAGTTCACACACAGGTCAGCACAGTAGATCCATTTCAAATGGATCCCTAACCTTAACCCACTAGAGTCATGTGGTTCACCCCTATTAGGGACTCAATCACAATACGTTAACGTTATTGTCCATTTTCAGAGAAATATATTAGTTTGAGGTCAACATACAAAACAAAACAACACCCAGTATGCTATGCAATACAAAAATACAGGAAAGTGAGCTCACACATTCACATGTAGTCCCTGATGGCATACTGTCTGGACATGTAATGGGCTTGACCCTAAATGAATCACTCTACTACTACTATCCTCACCCAGGAGAACATTGACAGGCAGAATTCCTTGGCCTCAGTGTGAGGTTGGTAAGGTTCGGTGTGAGTTTGGTAAGGTTCGGTGTGAGGTTGGTAAGGTTCGGTGTGAGGTTGGTAAGGTTCGGTGTGAGGCTGGTAAGGTTGGGTGTAGGCTGGTAAGGTTGGTAAGGTTCGGTGAGGTTGGTAAGGTTCGGTGTGAGGCTGGTAAGGTTCGGTGTGATGTTGGTAAGGTTCGGTGTGATGTTGTAAGGTTCGGTGTGATGTTGGTAAGGTTCGGTGTGATGTTGGTAAGGTTCGGGTTGATGTTGGTAAGTTCGGTGTGATGTTGGTAACGTTCGGCGTGAGTTGGTTAAGGTTGGTAAGGTTTGGCGTGCGGCTGGTAAGGTTGGCGTGCGGCTGGTAAGGTTTTGCGTGAGGTTGGTAAGGTTCGGCGTGCGGCTGGTAAGGTTTGGTGTGAGGTTGGTAAGGTTCGGCGTGAGGTTGGTAAGGTTCGGCGTATGGCTGGTAATGTTCCTTGTAAAGCTGGAAAGGTTCGGTGTGAGGTTGGTAAGGTTCAGTGGGCAGCAGTGCAGTGGAAAGGAGTGTTAACGTGAAATACCTGCAGAGGAGGAGGGAAAGAGAGGAGAATAGGTATTTTTCCTCCTCTGCTGGGCTTTATCCACATCCCTGTCATCTCTGTAGTTGTATGAATTAACCGGTTTAAACTGCAAAAATCACAAAATAAAGCTTGATGTGGATTATCATTTGCGAATGTTTAAGGGAGCGCAGATTTTTGTCACTGTGAGGTGATTATTATTGGCAGACAGTCCATGCTGCCGTTATTTTGTATGCAAACCCAAAGCGTGGTTGCCATCTCTTCTGGTCGTTGGACTACTCCCATAATAACAGAAAGTGTTCCATCATACCACAATGATAGGATACAATATGATGAAATGTGATGTTTTATTTAATACAGCTTAACATTGGTTTGGATGTGAACCCTTTGGATGAGTTAAGGTCTTATGTTCTATTGTAAGACAGACGCAGAGCACAGTTGAAAATATCCCTGAAATGTCCTCAGACATTTACAGTAATGCACAATGACAACTCATGGATCTAGAAAAAGGACAGTTTTTCTCTCATCCCAGTGTAACACCAAAAATATTCTGTCTCCTGTTCTCTTGTTCTCAGTTTCTCTTGTTCTCGGGTTCTCTTGTCCTCAGGTTCTCTTGTTGTCTTGTCTCAGTTCGTCTTGTTGCTTGTTCTCAGGTTCCTTGTTGTCTTGTTCTCTTTCTCAGGTTTCTTGTTGTCTTGTTCTCAGGTTCTCTGTTTCTCAGGTTCTCTTGTTGTCTTGTTTCTCAGTTTCTCTTGTCTTCAGTTTCTCTTATTCTCTTGTTCTCAGTCTCTTGTTCTCAGTTTCTCTTGTTCTCAGTTTCTCTTGTTCTCAGGTTCCATCTGTTGTCTTATCATTGCTAACATCTCTCGTCACCTCTGGCAAACCAGCTCTGTCATAGCAAACACACTGTTCACACACTCATTCTAAGCTACCACGTACATTCTCCAGGCCATGTCAGTTAGGTGTTGGTACACATTCTCAGTGCCACAATGTCAGTTCAGCTTTAACACAGGATTCTACTCGGTACTATGTCAGTTTTGTACATTCACACTGTATATTGTCAGCGTCACTATTAATTACCATGTAGACATTCCAAAATGGGGAGCCACCTTTGATGGCGAGCCACCATTGATGAATAGTGAACGCCAAATCATTATTCACTTGTTGCGAATCAAGAGACATTCAAAGTGAATTCCAGAAATGTGGCTCCATTCGTAATGTTCCAAAGCACCACTTCCTACTGAGGTCCATTTTGACTGACATTGAACGAACATTAAAAATAACATTAAAGATCTATTTTGTTGTTGCAAAATGGCAGACCAGGTATACAGCTTTGGGATGGGGCTGGGGAACTAAATAATAAGGAATTCTATCAGCCTGATGTGTAGATTACATCACACATGCTGGTGTTCAAACTCGTAACACAGCTGCATGGGATTTCTATTCATGTGACTCTGTGCGTTCAATGGTAATGGTATAACGGATGGATTTGACAGCTCCAACGCAGTAACGTCTTCCTCGTTGCCTAAACAAAAACAATATCCTATGCCGTTRACGGTTACCGCAAGATAACGCTGATCTGATTGAATCTAGGTCTAATTTCTGTATCATTGGTGGTCAATCCTTGCATCCACAGCTCTGTCTATGAGTTTGAGTGGTTACGTTTCACTCAGCTGTTTACCAAMAAMAAMAAAAAGTGGCAKGTTGTCCGTTTTGTTATTGTTTGAACTGCAGATTGCCCCCTTGAAATAGCTTCCCAGATCAGACTGTAGCTTGCATGTTTCCACATCTGTTGATGTCATTGTTCCATTTCAGTTGAACACTATTACAGTGATGCCCAACAGTACACTACTATTTACTGATTCCTGTGAAAATATATTTGCTATTAAAACAAAACATTTTCCTCATACAGTATCAGAGCATTGTTCATGAATACATTCCTATGTTCACGAATAGCAAGCCTGCCATCTAGGGGATAAAAGTCAACTTTTTTTCAAACTGGCACTGATGGTGCAATAGGCCTTACTTTTCTCCCAAACCAAACCATTACACATTAAAGACTAGATTCAGTCCGTATCACAGAAGATTAGCGTTATTAGCGCAATTTAAAGGTAATGTCCGAATGAGCCGACATATGCAGCGCTTACAGTGAATGCAGTTTCCAGGAACGCGGGAGCGTTGCCTTTTAAATCTTCCGCAATACGGATTTAATCTAGGCCTAAACTTCTGATTTCCACATCGTGTAGTCACCTTAGTCATCACCTCCATAACCCCTAACGTTGAAATTGATGGTTCTTGAGCCAAGTCGCTCCAGTGGGCTGCACCTTCCACAGTCTCTCTAATACCTTCAACACTCATAGAAAAACATGGTTATTTGGCTGTCCCCATAGCAGAACCTTTTGAAGAACCCTTTTTGGTTCCAGGTAGAACCCTGTCTCCAATGGGGACATCTGAAGAACCCTTTTTGGTTCCAGGTAGAACCCTGTCTCCAATGGGACATCTGAAGAACCCTTTTTGGTTCCAGGTAGAACCCTGTCTCCAATGGGGACAGCTGAAGAACCCTTTTTGGTTCCAGGTAGAACCCTGTCTCCAATGGGGACAGCTGAAGAACCCTTTATAACCATGTAAGAGATATGAGAGTGGTAATAGATATTACCAGGTAGAGATAGAGGACCATGTAAATAGGATGATAACCATGGTAATAGATATAAGCCATGTAATAGATGATTAAGCAGGTAATAGATATTAACCGATGTAATAGAGTATAGACGATGTAAGAGATATAAAGGCCTGGTAAGAGTATGAACGATGGTAATGGATATGAGAACAGGAAGTATGAGGAGACGATGGTAAGTGATATAGACCATGTTAAATAGAGTATAAACATGTAATATATGGATACCGATGTAATGAGAGTATAAGCATGGTAAAGTGGAGTGATAGACGATGTAATGGATTAAACGCATGAGAGGTATAGACCATGTTAATGAGATATAGGAATGTAATAGATAAAGGGAACATGTGAATGGATGATCGAACATGATGAGTGAACCATGGGTGAGAGATATACACCGAGGAATAGATAGTAAACATGTGAGAATGATTAGGAACGAGGATATAACGATGTATGAGAGTATAACCATGTAATAGATGTAAGAACATGTAATGAGATATAAACATGTAATAGTATAAACATGTAATAGATATAACATGATATAACCATAGTAATAGATGATAAGCGCATGTAATGGTATAAGACGAGTGTGAATGGGAGTGATAGAACATGGTAGATGGGGGTATAAACAGTGGATAAACCATGGTAAATAGATATAACCATGTAATGAGATGATCGAGGAACATGGTAATAGATATGAGACCATGTGAATGGAGATATAGGGAGCCTGGGGTAATGGAGGAGAACAGTGGACTAGTAACAGTAATAGATAGACGATGTAAGAGAATTATAGGAGGAGCATGGTAATTGATGATAAAGATGATATAACCATGTAATAATATAACCAGTGTAAATGTAATTATAAAAGGGATACCATTAATGGATATGAAACATGTAATGAGATATAACCATGATGATATAAACTGTAATATTAAACCCATCTAATTATTAACATAATGGTATGAAAGCATGATATAACCAATTAAATAGAGATAGACCAGGTATTAGAATAAAACATGAATAACCATGTAATGGGATACGTTAAAATCGATATAAGACCATGTAATATATAGACCCATTGGTAGAGTAGGAACATATAGTGAGAGACGATGTAGATGGAGGTGAACGTGGTGCTGGAAACAGGTTAAGCGCATAGGTAAATGATATGAGAATGTGAGAGATATAGACCATGTAAGAGGTGGGATGTAAACATGTTAATTGGATATAAAACATGTAATAGATATAAACAAGTAATAGATATAACCTTAATAGATATAGAATAAAATGTAATATATAACCATGTAATAGATATAACCATGTAATAGATATAAAATGTAATGGATTAAAACATGGTAATGGAAAGATTAATAGATATACACATGATATATACCATGTAATATAATATAACCATGTAAATAGATATAAACCATGTATAGATATCAACCATGTAAATAGATATAACCATGTAATAGATATAACCATGTAATAGATATAACCATGTATAGATATAACCATGTAATATATATAACCATGTATAGAATAAACCATGTAATAGATATAACCATGTAATAGATATACCATGTAATAGATTAACCATGTAACTAGATATAACCATGTAATAGATATAACCATGTATATGCATATAAACATGTAATATATAAAATGTATATAAACATGTAATGACATGATAATAAATGTAATGATATAACATGTAATAGATATAAACATGTAATAGATATAACCATGTAATAGATATAAACCTGTTAGATATAAACATGTAATACGTATATAAACATGTAAGATATAAACATGTAATAGATATAAACATGATATACACCATGTAATAGATATAACCATGTAATAGATATAAACTAATATAACCTGTATAATAGATATATACATGTAAATAGATATAACCATGTATTGGATATCAAACATGATATAACCATGTAATAGATATATACCATGTAATAGATATAACCATGTAATAGATATTAACCATTGTTAATAGATATAACAATTATAATTATACATGATATAACCATGTAATAGATATAACATGATAATAGATATAAACATGATATAACCATTTAATAGTATAACCATGTAATAGATTATAACCATGTAATTAGTATAACTGTAATGGATATAAACATGATATAACCATGTAATAATATAACCATGTAATAGATATAACATGTAATAGATGTAACATGATATAACCAGTAATGATATAACATGTAATGGATATAAACATGATATAACATGTAATAGATATAACCATGTAATAGATATAACCATTGTAATAGATG
>NW_019942906.1:27711-58147 GCF_002910315.2 Salvelinus sp. IW2-2015 | reverse complement strand
ATTCTAAAGAGTGAACTAATACTTCGAAGTTCTAGCCCGAAAGATTGTCGCAATAGACCATATGAAAATCATCTCCGTCACACAAAGGGCGTATGGAAAAGACCTGGGCTCGTTGGGTGTAGATCCGCTGTCTAACAGTCCTGCGTCTTTGTGAAGGGCCAAGCTGTGTAATTCAACACTCGGATCGTGGGCGCGGTCCATCTGAGAGTCTGAAGGTAACCGGCTTCTGTGCCTTCTTTTTCCGTTTGTAAACATTAAAGACTGTCTCCCTGATGTGTGCTTCACAACGCACCCACAAGAAGAAATGAGACCATTTTGAATAGTTCTGAGCAAGTAAAATGTCTTAGCAAGGTGCTTGATTGACGTTGTGCGTGAGAGTGTAAATATGAGAGAAGCTTGAAATTATTTCCTCTACAAAAATTATTTACAAAACCAAACATTTGTCTTCTCAATTGAAGTGAAATGGTGTAAAGAGAATAACGCTAATCATCCACCCAAGATCCCACAACCTATACCTACATACCACCTGCCCAAACCAACCTCAACCTATACAATGGTTTACTTTCCAAACCAACCTCTAATACCTACATACCACACTAGCCACTCAACCTCATAGCTACATACCACTATCCCCAAACAACCTCATACTACATACCACCTAGCCAACCAACGCAACCTATAGTCATATACCGCCACCCAAACCAACCTCATACCTACATACACCCAGCCAAACCAAAACCAACCCTCTCACCTACAACCGCCAGCCCAAACCACCTCTTACCTACCATAACCACCAGCCAAACAACCTCATACTACATACCGCCAGCCCAACCTCTACTTACGTATACACCCATAGTTCCAAACCAACTCCATACCTACATACCCATAGCCACCATTGATTGGCTGCTGCCAATCGTACTGACTCAAATCGTCTAGCCACTTAATAATTAAAAATTAGAAGTATAAATGTATCACTAGCTCTACTTTAAACTCTTATGCCAGTATTAAATAAAGTTACATTTACCGCAATAAACATTACGTGTAACTATACGTAGATATGACCATGCATCATGCTTGCCTACCGGTCGCCCCGCTCATCGCTATCCATATATTTATATTACATATCTTAATTTATCATTTCAGCTTGTGTGTGTGTTATAAGTAGTGTTGGAAATTGTTAGTTAGCTGTAATAATACTGGCTGGTCGAGACTGAAGCACAGCATTCGCCTCACTCGCATTAACATCGTCTAACATGTGTATGGAACAATAACATATTGATTTTGATTTTGAATTATCAACTAGCCCGAACCACTAACGCGATAGCATATCCACCCAGCCAAACCACCTAAGCTATATCTACGCCAGCCCAAACAAATCCTCAATTCAGATACATACGCCCAGCCCAATACCAATCCTCGATACTACTATCCACCCTAGGCCATTCTATTCTAACATTCCACCAGCCGAAGACCCGAACCTCTATTTACTGTAAGCACACCATCCAGCCAAATCATATCTACTTTACACCAAGCTCCAAACCAAACTCATACCTTAATTTACACCTCAGCACACAATCATTATATTTAGATTTTAGGCCAAACACCCCCAACCTTACATACCTAAATCAAACCAACCTAAAAAACAGATTCTACATAATAACATCCCGCCCAAGTCCCCGAACAGGGTTTACTGGGGAACAGGTGTTGATGACTTGGATTTGGAATCTTGATCATGTAACAGGAGTTTGGCATTAGACGTTAACAGGGTTGAGGACCTTAGTCCGTAACAGGGTGAAGATCCGTAACAGGGTTGTGAGAACGATAGGCTATAACACGGAGAGTTGAACGCTCAGATTACGGGGGTTGCAGACTGAGAGGTAACCCAGGGTTTACGAGGTACACCGGCGAAGATCCGGTCACACAGTCTTGAAGGGGTAAAGGTTGAGACTTAGATGAACAGGGTTGGGTTGTAACGGGCCTGAAGAGGGTGACCAGTAAACCCGGCTAGAAGACCGTAGGGTAACCGTCGATTGAAGATTGGTAAACCATTGAAGAGTGTCTATGTCCCAACCACTGGTTACAGGTTGAACTTATAGAAAGCCATGTAACAGGTGTTTGAGATCCGATAGTCCAAGGTTAACGAGGGTTGAGGGACGCTAGAGATAACCGCGATAGAGCCGAGGGTAACCCAGTTTGAGATTAGGGAGGTAACAGGTTGAACAGAGGGAACCGGGGTGACGGAGAGTACAGGTGTTGCGCGTGGCGGAGAAACAATCTGGAAGAGCGTAAACAGGGTGTTGAAGGCTTAAAGCCTTAACGGGTTGAGACTAGTGAGAGCTTGGTTAAACAGGGCTTGACCAGTGTAACCAGGGTTGGGGGCGGGGAAAAAAATCTTAGCTTTCAATGGACCTCGTTACACGCTACCAGGGTTTAGACTAAATATAGCGGTTAACAGGGTTGAAGAGCGGACAACTTGTACAAGTAACAGAATGTTGAAGATGTAACAGGGTTAGAACATAGCCAGACGGTAAACAGGTTGCATGGGTGAACGGGTTGAGACTAGCTGGAACAGGGTTGGAGACCGTATGCGAGGTAACGGGTTAGAGACTTTAGTTAACAGGGTTGAAGAGTGGTCACAGGGTTTGAAGAGGGTAACAGGGTTGACGCATATAGGTTAACCGAGTCTCAGTAACTAGAGACGGTAACAGGGTTGAGGAGATATACAAGGTGTTGATCTAGGCGATAAGGCCGCAATTAACGGAGGCTTGAGACGTAGCGTCTAACAGAGTGAGGACGTAATTAACGCGTTAGATAGCGTAACGTGGTTGAAGGAGCGGGTAACGGGGTTGAATCGAGGTACAGGGCTGAAGGGGAAAGGTTGAGCTTAGGGTACAGGGTGGACTAGGTCGTAACAGGGTTTGAGAGGTACAGTGTTGAGACTTGGGTAACAGGGTTGAGATCCGGAGGTAACAAGGTTGAAGATGACTCGGATATCCGGTATGAGACTAGACGGTAACAGGCGGTTAAGGGACTAGGTTTAACATGGGTTGAGACTAGTCGGTAACGGCCGGTTGAGTATGAAGGGTAACGGGTTGCCCTAGTTGGCGCAGTTTGTTTGCAGGTGCCCAGCAGCTCTCGTGGACGGCCACCAGTTTTTAATGCAGCCTGCCCCTGAGTGGGTAGTTGTTTTGACGGCCAAGCGCTCTCGTGGCGGAGTTTGTTAATGAGGCCACTAGCGCCCCTGGTGGCTGAGTTTGTTTGGCAGGCCACGCCTCTGGTGGGAGGAGTTTTATAGCAGCCACTGCGGCCCCTGGTGGCGTGCTAGTTGGTTTTGCAGGCCCCAGGCGCCGGCGGCGGGTGTTGTTTTGCAGCCGCCAGCGCCCCTGGTGGCGGGTTTGCATATTTCAGACCATTCCATCTGAGGCACCGGCTCATGCAAAACGACCTGCCCCTATAACAGAACGGATTCTCCTATAACAGCAAAACAACCTGCCCCTATAACAAGGGATTCCCTGGTCAGAGTATATATCATCTTTGCTATCGCAAAAGTGTTGCTACAGCTCTCAACAACATGCTGCCCTGAATTTAGCTGGTGCTGTAGACACAAACCCAGCGGGAGAAAGTTCAAGTAGAAAAAACAACGTGTTCATATAGAAATTTGAGCCGCATTAATCGACATGAGAAAGTGCAATAAGACCTCATTACATGCTGAATCTTTAGAGAATGGTGGGAGCTCAGCGACTCTAACGGAGCTGACTCAATGATGATGAAAATATCGGATCTTGTAACCAAGGATAAGAGGTCGGCTCTGCCCTATACGTGTTGAAATCACTAACATAGAAATCATGAACACAAACTCTTTAAACAAGAAAGAATGAAATCTAATTCCGCCAAAGTTATATCCATCAACTAACATTTGATAGCAATACACCAGTGTGTTGAAGCCTGGAGTACTGGTACTTTTATCAAACCTAAATACGATCAATGATTTTATTATAGCTTAAGATCACAATAGAACTATGCCTAAGTCATAACTATTTCATAATTGGTAGATTGCCATAGACCTGATGGTTCAAGCAGACAAATATTATTTTGCAAAGTAAATCAAGTGCAAGACATACATCCTACTCTGTCACACCTCCACAACTAAACACACAAGCTAAACTGTCAAAAAAACGAAATTCTCACCAAAATTAAAACAAAAACCTAACAATATTCAGTACAAAGACTTATCACACCACTATTTGTTTGGAAATAGACATACTAGCAAACACCACAACCATAACAACTACCAATGATACCACATAACAAAAAACCAACAACCAGAGCAACCGATCAACCTCAACCAAGGGAAAATGTCTAAGGAATACCACATTCAAAGTACTCCAAGATATTCCACCAACAAACATAAACAACTCAACAAACACAAAAATCCCGTAAACCCATCTAGACACACTATTCGATTTTTGACAAAATCATAGCCCAATGACTTTCAAGTCTTTCCATGTCTCGACACCTTAGCAAGTTAAGTATAATACAACTCCTCACATACATGGTTACCGTACTGTCAAAATCATTCGAAAGCACCGCTTCACAACAATTGACTTCCCCTAGCCCCATCCCTCACATCATATTATACCGTCTCCAGCTATCATGCACGAAACAAAAAGATACAAATCTTATTTAACAAACACATTCTAATTGGAGTGACGAATTCAAATAACCTCAAATACTAGAACATCACAAGGAATCCGCTAAGCATATCACAACCTCATCACTGTTTGATTGTTAACATATAAATACGTACTCCTGATATCACCAAGTCAATTTGTAATATGATAGGACATCGCCACCAACAAACACTGATCAACTTGAGAACGAAAAGCCCTCATTGACCAATAGTTTGTGCTCCCCAAATGTAACTTAACAATGTCTCATATAATATACCCATATCAAAAACTCTATTATAAACTCACCTATGTATTTGGCCCTATGAGCGGTCTGAACCATTTGCCACCCATAGTGTATTTCCAACCCTAAACAAAATAAAAACTTTCACTGATGTTAAAAGAGTTCTTGTCTTGTCCCTCCATGTAGAAGGGACCATCTGAAAGGATTACCATTGGTTTCTTGACATACCGATATGCGGAACAAGACCCAGAACAATACCTCTTTTAAAAAAAGTAAAACGAGCTTATTAATCTAATCTTCATAAATGTACGCTACAGAAAGCGCAGTCCTCTCGTTCCATGAAAAAATGAACTGGAATTTTAAAGGACCAAAATTACTATGTCACTCTTAAGTTTCTTTTGTAAAATTTGTTAAGTAGTACGACACCATTGGTGATGCCGCTACACAATTCACTTTCAAACAAATGTTACTTATACTTTAGTTAGTTTTGTCAGTTCCATATAAAATTACATGTAAAAGTATATGTAGATAAAATACAATTTGGTACGGCTAAAAACATACAATTAAGCACCATTTATGAATCAATGCGAGTATTCATCTTCTATATTTTTAGCACCAAACAGAATTCTCTAAAACTATGAGATTTGAAAAAAAGGGTAGGCGGAATGAGGCCAGCTGTGTGGTAAGAACAATATAACAGAAACCTAGGGTAAACGCGAGATAAGCAACCGCAATCAACCTATCAAAACACACACTCCCATCACTTTACAATAGTGGAAACCGCGCTGAAACCATAATAACTTTCCTTTTAGTGTAATAACTCAATAAACTTATTGGACATGAACATTCCCCTAGCTCTCAATACAGATTTCCACCTGTGTAAGAACATTAAATTAAATATATACATAGCAACAAAACTATGTGAAGCACCAAAATGTCCCTAGTATTCACATTAAAGTGCCCGATACATTCTTAGACTCACTGTCTTTCTGCACCATACTATTGCGGAAGATTTCTCTTAAATTAATCATCCAACCCAAAAGTAGAGCATTCTATAAATAGTTAGTCATTTTGTGCATTATAGCATGACTCCATAGGATTAGCGAAAAAAATGATTAAGTGCTAGTCAATTAGACTGTAGTAACACATCGTTATTCTTTTTATTCAAGCATAGGGCTAGTAAATGAAGAACAAAAGATACAGGTTGTGCAAATTCCCTCGCTCTCCTCTAATCGCGACTTCTTATTTGATATTTCACCTCTGAGTTGGCGCTACAAACATTAGGCCCTGTAGCTCTCATATCCAGGATCATTTCTTCTACCATTTAATTATAATATTTTTTATTCTTAATACAACTACTCTATTGTGAGAGCTAACCTGAACACCTGTTCATCTCTTCATTACCCCTCATCGAGTGTGTATGCTCATACAGGTAGACATTACACATCCGTATTGTCCTGTGTTTACATAGAACCCATGCCTTTGCTCGGATACTGGCATGCCTTCGTCCGAAAGTAGTGTTCCATCGCGCATCCAACTAGTACATGACAATACTCGCAATTAGTATATATATAATAAAAGCCGACACCTTTAGTTACTTAGTTACAACCCTCGATGCAGATTTTCGCTTTCAATGATACATCCCACCAGGTACCTAAGTTGATAAGTATAGAATTAGTAATTCGTACGTTTTTAGCACTTTACATGAATTCATAATGGGTCTCAGTAGATACTTTTTTGATTTTCCAGTGTTGATATGCTCCCTAAGTGTGTAGATTACATTTTGAAGACGTCTGGCCAAATGCAGTCCATTTCTGTATGTTTGGTGACTTAACAATCTCCCTCATAGTGGCTCAAGTTTGTAGTACACAGCCCTCATCTCACTACAGAGCCCAATGTTATTTAAAGTTTAGAAATAGGTACAATGTACTGCCGTAGCACTATTCACGCGTAAACGTGCCTAGGTTCGACCCAAAGAATTTACCAAAGTATTGTGGCTAAAAGTAGATTGATAGTTAAAAGAAGCAACAAACCAAGACACACGCAAACTTACAAATGCCAAGGTCAACACTGTTTTATACCCTCCCCTTCAGTAGATGACCACCATTCCTGTAAAGGAAATTTCACAGTTTGTTAAACAATTTAATATTAAACCGGCCACCATTATACGCGATATGTTACTAAGTTAGAGTATTCTCAACCATCCCTTATAAAATTCAAAACATACCTACAAGTATTAATACATTAAAGTGATTCAACACAACAGTCGCAGAGGACCACTAGTAGACACACCGTTCAACAACTTCACCACATTCAGTGGGTAATGTAACCTAAAGTAGATACCTACACATCATTACAAACTCCCCAACAAATACTCTCACTACCATTACACTGCTTGCCAGGTCAGGGGTTTTCACCAACCAGAGCGGGAAGCTCCCTCTTTCAACGGCTACATGTTTACGACTGAAAGAATTATAGAGAATTGCGGTAACACACTAAATTAATGTTATAATGCGATTAAGTAAATTTATTTTCATTCACTTTATTTCATATATTACTCCCATCATTTATTTTTTGTGAAGCTAGTTTTTCAGCACATTTATAATACAACGTTTGGGTATTATTTAATGTAATAGATGATTTCAGAAGATCATACATCAGCATTTGTTTAATACATGTTCGCTCTGATAACACCATTTACTGATTTTCCATTTTTTTATTCTCATTTAGGTCGGGGCTGGGGACGGGGGTAACGTACCTCATAAAGAAACACGCGCCACCCACTTTAAGTTAGCTATTGGCGCTTCTAACCAGTAATTTTTGCTTTATGTCCCTAATCTAAATTTGAGAAAGGCAACTATTCATTACTCTTTCTTCCATACTTTATAAACTGTTTGGAAATCAGTGACTAGTTTCAAATATATGCTTCGCTGTAACCCTACATCTATCTCTACCTCCTTAAACATGATATAACCATGTAATGGATATAACATGTAATGGATATAAACATGATATAACCATGTAATAGATATAACATGTAATGGATATAACCATGTAATGGATATAACCATGTAATAGATATAACCATGTAATGGATATAAACATGATATAACCATGTAATAGATATAACCATGTCATAGATATAAACATGTGATGAGGACAATAGAATTAAACTGAGTTTTAAACTGCAGTAAGACACTGAACAAACAAAAACATAGCAGACATGAATCACATTAAACATGTCATCAGAACATGTCAACAGGTCAGAACAGGTCAACAGGTCAGAACAGGTCATCAGAACATGTCAACAGGTCAGAACAGGTCATCAGAACATGTCAACAGGTCAGAACAGGTCATCAGAACAGGTTAACAGGTCAGAGCAGGTCATCGGAACAGGTCAACAGGTCATCAAAACAGGTCAACAGGTCATCAAAACAGGTCAACAGGTCATCAAAACAGGTCAACAGGTCATCAGAACAGGTCAACAAGTCATAACAGGTCAACAGGTCATCACCATGGAGCAGGACTCAGAGGTAGGTAGATACTTTTGGTGTGTGTGTGTGCCTCTTGCTTCATGGCGTTCATCCCGAAAGTCTGGCCCACACCTCTTTCAAGATCTCTACGTGATGCGTCTTCCTGTGTGCCAAATACGCCAGATATTGTTGTGGGGAGAGGCCAGTGGGAGGCCAGGTGGAGGTCAGAGGGAGGTCAGGTGGAGGCCGGGGGGAGGTCAGGGGAAGGCCAGGGGAAGGTCAGGGGGAGGCCAGGGGGAGGTCAGGGGGAGGCCAGGGGGAGGTCAGGGGGAGGCCAGGGGAAGGTCAGGGGGAGGCCAGGGGGAGGTGCTCATTTGACGGCCACATGGAGATCCAGCACTTGTTACGCCTCTTGTATCCACCGTCGTTGAGCCGACCATGTCAAACCACACTGCTGTCTCATCCATGGCAATGACGTTTAAAAAAAAAATACATTTTAAACCTTTATTTAACTATGGAAGTCAGTTAAGAACAAATTCTTATTTACAATGACGGCCTACCCCGGCCAAAATCTAACCCGGACAATGCTGGGCCAATTGTGCGCCGCCCTATGGGACTCCCAATCACGGCCGGATGTGATACAGGCTGGAATCAAACCAGGGTCAGTAGTGACGCCTCGAGCACTGAGATGCAGTGGCTTAGAACGATGCGCCACTCGGGAGCAGCGGTCTGTTGCCATCTTCTTTGGTTCAATCTTTATGGTACTGAAGTTCATTCATAAACAATTCATTTAGACCCGGCGTTTATCTGAAACAGGCGTTTATTTGAAACAGGCGTGTATCTGCTGAAATGTGTGCCGGTGGCCGGCTATTAAAAGCGTCAGGCGGCTATTTGAGATCTCTGTTTTATGGTATGATGCGATTCAGGAAGCGGCGCGTTTGGCGCTAGTTCCTTCCTCATAGTAGGGCAGAAACGCCTTTTGAAATGTTAATGTGCCTTAATAACAATGGTGAATGTGATAAATGTTAAATTACGCACCTACTTTAGCCAAGTAGAGAGCACTGGGTTATATAGGGAGAAAGACAGGATTATGATTCTCTGAGATAATAGAGGGGGGGGGGGCCCAGCGCCCCTGGTGGGCGGAGTTTGTTTTGCAGGCCCAGCGCCCCTGGTGGGTGGAGTTTGTTAATGCAGGCCAAGCGCCCCTGGTGGGCGGAGTTTGTTTTGCAGGCCCAGCGCCTCTGGTGGGCGGAGTTTGTTAATGCAGCCACTGCGCCCCTGGTGGGCGTAGTTTGTTTTGCAGGCCCAGCGCCNCTGCGCCCCTGGTGGGCGTAGTTTGTTTTGCAGGCCCAGCGCCCCTGGTGGGCGGAGTTTGTTTTGCAGGCCCAGCGCCCCTGGTGGGCGGAGTTTGCATATTTCAGACCATTCCATCTGGGGCACCGGCTCATGCAAAACGACCTGCCCCTATAACAGAACGGGATTCCCCTATAACAGCAAAACGACCTGCCCCTATAACAGAACGGGGGATTCCCTGGTCAGTATATATATCATCTTTGCTATCGCAAAAGTGTTGCTACAGCTCTCAACAACATTGCTGCCCTGAATTTAGCTGGTGCTGTAGACAAAGCCCAGCGGGAGAAAGTTCAAGTAGAAACAACGTTCTATAGGATGAGCCATAATGACTCACGTGCGTATTACATGTGAATTCTTAGASATGGGTGGGGCTAWGGCTTAAGAGGGTGTGAATGATGCTGAATGGTTGTAAACAAAGAAGTGCTCTCTTAGTGTGAAAATCACGGCAAAAATCTTTCAAAGCAGCATAACTTTCCCATGTTTTCTCCAACTACATTGTGTAATACACMGGTTTGAAGCTCTGAGTCTGTACTTTTATCAAACCTAAATACGATAATTTTTTTATGAGCTTAAGCTCACATAGAACTGTGCTGTCACATATTTAGATACTGGTGTTGCCATGCTACGTTCAACAGCACAAATATTATTTTGCAAAGTAAATAGTTCAAGAAATACACCTCTCTGTCACACCTCAAAAAACAACACATTTACTGTAAAAAGATTTACAATTAATAAAACTGGACATCAGTACAAAGATTCACACATATCTATTTGTGAGCAACTGCACGGTAACATGTTAAAAATACGTTCAGTTCAAGAGTACAAAAATACAACAACAAAACACAATGTTATAGATTTGTTTTGACATGAATGTTCAGTCTTTGCATCGATGCAGTAAGTTTATAATCTCTGTGTATACAGTACTGTCATCATTGAGCACCAGTTCAACATTGCTACAGTACATCTATATTGTCTAATGGTGTATTTAAAAACATCCTAAGTAGGGAGCATTTATAATACTGGTAGCAATACTCATACTTACTGTTGATGTAACATTATTACGTAACTGTATTACACATTGTTAGTAGGACATCGCCACAAAAAAAAACTGTGGAACAAAAGGCTATTGCATGTTTGTGTACTTACATGATTCATTGTACCCAATGATGTATATAAATACTATGTATTGGCCAATGAGAGGCTCTGAAGCCATTGCCACCATAGTGGTACTCTTAGAAAAAAAGGTTCTGAACCTTAAAAGAGTTCTTCGGCTGTCCCCATAGGAGAACCATTTGAAGAACCCTTTTTTGCCTCCTATGGGGACAGCCGAAATAACCCTCTTTTAAAAAAAATAAAACGTTTTTCTTCTTCTAAAAGTGTACCGCTCAGAAGGCGCAGTCCTCCGTATGAATGAATGGAATTCTAAAGGACAAAATTACATGCATCTAAGKATTTCTTTGTTGTAGTAGGGACAGTAGCAGTACTTTCAAAAAAATATATACTTTACGGGTTAGTTCAGTTCAGATAATATAATGTAAAAAGTATTGTGATAAGGTGTCTGCAATATAGACATTGATAAATGCGTTTCTATATTTGCCAAAACCTTTAAAACAATGGTGGAGAACAAAGATGGTGGCGCAGTGGCTTMAAAACAACACCCCCTGTGGGTGATCTAGTGTTTATATACATTATTGACTGTACCCCTGTTAGTTTACTCTGTGTAGATATATTTAAACATGTAAACAAAAATGACAAAAAAAATGTCCTGGTTTCTGTGGGCTACTTGCTATTGCTTCTTAGCGAGTATAAAAATCCTCCAACCAAAAGRGACTTACATTTTGAGAACTGATGCCACGGGGGAAATAAAATAAAATCTTTTGAATGGAAGACAATCTCGAAGCAAAACAACAATAAGGTGTTCACCACATCTACTGKCCTTGATTACATATGACCGTACATTACACCTCCAGACAGCTGCATATTTCTTACTGTAAGACACTTCTCTTTGGTCAAACGTTTCAATGAGTGAAGCATCCCTATGTGGGATAGACCCACCTCTTTCTCAATGACTTCCATGATCATTTTCATTCAACATAAACAATATTCTATTAAACCCATATCCTTAACAGCTGATTTAAGAAATTGGATTGATACATGCTTTCATTGGTCACATAGCYTTATCTGTAGAGACTAATAGTTGAGGTAATTGTGCAATATGAACATACATACTCCTGTATATTAGACAAAACATGTGTGTTTCTAACAACTGATGGGTGTTTCTGTAATACACGTAGAGAATACAAATTGAGGGTGTAAAAATGTAAATGACACTTTTTTTGTGTGTCATTTTATTAGATGTGAATTTGACCAATAGTGTACAACTTTGTATTAAATACTAAAATAAATACAAAAAATCAGTTCACAATAATTGAATTACTGATTGTTAATATGTACATATGTAAGCATACACATTTTTTTGATTACTATTATTCTTTATAATGATGTGATTCCATGTGGTGTCCTAAAACATCAGTTTCCCTTTTCGAGGCACCAATCCCATATTGACAATGTTCTACCACGACCAATAGGCCTAGAATACAACATCTTACAGGAGAATGCTATGCCCTGTAAT
Organism: Salvelinus sp. IW2-2015; assembly: GCF_002910315.2. NCBI lineage: Eukaryota > Metazoa > Chordata > Actinopteri > Salmoniformes > Salmonidae > Salvelinus > Salvelinus sp. IW2-2015. The sequence continues at coordinate 45,778 of NW_019942906.1, read as the reverse complement.
GCTCAATTGAGAAGTTCACAGCCGCAGAGCTGCAATAGTCTGTCGGACCACTACAAAATGAATGTGGGACTGTGGCAGCTCTGCAACAGTCAACTATGAATTGACCAAGAGTGCGTCTAGTCACTAAAATAACCAAGCTGACTTCCATAAAATGGTCAACTGTATTGTAGCAACCCACCATGCTGCAGATGTACTAGTCATGTGTACTTTCAGAGCCTATCGCCAGAACATCACATGCTATTTCCTTACCGTGAACGGACCAACTAAACTATCCAGGTCATTTGAACATCATSTCTTGCTCTTGGTCTTCCACTCGTGTACATGGTCATGGCATGAGGTCACTCACAGCGAGGGAGAACCTGTGAAAGATGTAAAGTCTCCTGTTCATGCTTCGAGTCACTCTCTTTTCCTAGGCTGTGTTTACACAGGCAGCCCAATTCTGATATTTCTTCCACTGAAAGACAAATTAGTGAAAGTTTTTTAATTTTTTTTTTGAATTGGGCTGCCCTAGAGAGATTCTGGACAGTACTTTGAGGTCAAAAACGCAAACAAGAAAAAATGCAAACAAGAAAAAATCCAACATTCCTTCCACATATCATTTGGCTTTAAAATGGTGGTGAACTGAAAAACACCAGTTTGAAGGGAAAACAAGGTGTTTCCCTGTGTTTCCCCCAATCCCACTCCAGCTATTGCAGTCGGATGTGCAGCCTCATGCGCAGGTTCTCCCCCAGTTCCCCCGTGAGGTAGTCTTGGTCCCGGCGGTCCTCCAGCTCTTTGAACTGGGCTTTGCCGTAGAGCGGCAAGCTGGCGATCTCCAGCGTGTACTCCTGCGCTGCCGCCAGTGCTCCCTTCCTCTTGGTGCTGTGCAGGTAGCAGAGGCCGTCACGCTGCTGGATGCGGAACAGGCCTTGCTGGTTACCGCTGGCGATGACGTAGTGCACGTGGCCCACCAAGGGCTTGATGGCGGGCACCAGCTCCAGGATGTGCTCCTTGGGGTTGAGCTGRGACACGTTGAGCAGCAGGGTGACAGGAACTTCCATGTCCAGACTGGCTAGGCTCACCTGGTTGTGTGATGGTGAGACAGACAGGGTGACAACGTGGGGTTACTAACTTACTAAGTAACCATGGACTCTGTCAATGAGAGGCACAGGGTTCCCAGCAAACCGGGAACATTCCCAGAACATTAGATAACCATTAAGTTCTAATTAGTGTCCTTTAACATCCTTTATTTTTGTTTTTTAAATGAAATATCCATGGAATGTTCTAACGTTCACTAAAATGTCRTAAAAAACATCTGTAACAACCACCACAGAACRTTCCCCAAACGTTCTCATTAGGTTATACTCTCATTAGGCAGTAACCCTTCACCTCTCTATATACATACATCTAGAAATCTCCAGAATAGAGAACAGACACTCCAAAAGATCCATGTTACTGCTACTGTTTGAAGTGTCAATGCTCCCAATATACTGTACCTCTATGGGTTGCGTTCCGTTGGCGTCGCGCCTCTTGCGGCCGTGCTTCTTGGGGTAGTCGTTGATCTTACACTCGTAGCAGGTCTCTGGGGAGAGAGTGTTGTCTTCTATCTCTGGCCCCTCATACTGGCCCTTCCCAAAGCCCAAGCCTGACACACAGTGACTGAACAACACACAGGCACGCACACAGAGACACACAGCCAGACAGGCACGCACACAGAGACACACAGCCAGACAGGCACGCACACAGACGAGCATGACAGAGTGCTTGACAGTGAGTAGACAACTTCTTCATAACAACAATGGAAATCCTTCTGAAAACTACCCATGAAATTATAAATGAAACATAACAGTCAGGTGTGCTAGTGCTGGTGTAGAACAAATATTTGCAGAAATCCCTGAGAAACAGATTGGGAAACACAAGTCAAAAGCTAAGCTGTTCCTGAGGGGCCCGTCTCAATAAGTGTTTCTAAGGGCCCTGACCCAATCCCATCCCCTCCTTACGGACGGACTGGGACCAGAAATCGTCCCTGGCATGTCTAAAACACGGCTCATTTTTTCCCTTGATGCCCTCATTATAATCCAAATAATGATAATTCTGCTCTAAAATCCCARTTTAGACCCACTGGGCTAAAGATGAACCAGCCATCTGGCATTTGGCAGAATGCCTCCTTTTTTATTTGTTGGGGGGGATAGATCAGCTTTAATATTGCAGATTGTAGCTTCCATCAATGTAATCGCCTGCATCATTTCCAATCCGCCATATATTTTGGGGTAAATTCAGTACCAGTCAAATTTTGGACACACCTAATCATTCCAGGATTTTTATTTAAGTTTACTATTTTCTACATTGTAGAATAATAGTGAAGACGTCAAAACTATGAAATAACACATATGTAATCATGTAGTAACCAAAAAAGTGATAAACAAATCTAAATATATTTTAGATTTGAGATTCTTCAAAGTAGCCACCCTTTGCCTTAACAGCTTTGCACACTCTTGGCATTTTCTCAACCAGCTTCATGAGGTAGTCACCTGGAATGCATTTCAATTAACAGGTGTGCCTTGTTAAAGGTTAATTTGTGGAATTTCTTTCGTCTTAATGCGTTTGAGCCAATCAGTTGTGTTGTTACAAGGTAGGGGTGGTATACAGAAGATAGCCCTAATTGGTAAAATGGCAAGAACAACTCAAATAAGCAAAGAGAAAAGACAGTCCATCTTTACTTTAAGACAATCCAGAAAATGTCAAGAACTTTTAAAGTTTCTTTAAGTGCAGTCGCAAAAACCATTAAGCGCTATGATGAAACTGGCTCTTATGAGGACCGCAACAGGAAAGGAAGACCCAGCGTTATCTCTGCTGCAGAGGTTAAGTTCATTAAAGTTACCAGCCTCAGAAATTGCAGCCCAAATAAATGCTTCAGAGAGTTCAAGTAACAGACATATTTAAACATCTACTGTTCAAAGGAGACTGTGTGAATCTGGCCTTCATGGTCGAATTGCTGCAAAGAAACCACTACTAAAGGACACCAATAAGAAGAAGAGACTTGCTTGGGCCAAGAAACACGAGCAATGGACATTAGACCGGTGGAAATCTGTCCTTTGGTCTGATGAGTTAAAATTTGAGATTTTGTTTCCAACTGCCGTAGCTCTGAGACGCAGAGTAGGTGAATGGATGATCTCCGCATATGTGGTTCCCACCGTGAAGCATGGAGGAGGAGGTGTGATGGTGTGGGGGTGCTTTGCTGGTGACACTGTTGAGGATTTATTTAGAATTCAAGGCACACTTAACCAGCATAGCTACCATAGCATTATGCAGCGATATGCCATCCCATCTGGTTTGGGCTTAGTGGGACTATCATTTATTTTCAACAGGACAATGACTCAACACACCTCCAGGTTGTGTAAGGGCTATTTTACCAAGAAGGAGTGTGATGGAGTGTCTCATCAGATGACCTGGCCTCAGCAATCACCCGACCTCAACCCAATTGAGATGGTTTGGGATGAGTTGGACCGCAGAGTGAAGGGAAAAGAAGCCAACCAAGTGCTCAGCATATGTGGGAACTCCTTCAAGACTGTTGGAAAAGCATTCCAGGTGAAGCTGGTTGACAGAATGCCAAGAGTGTGCAAAGCTGTCATCAAGGCAAAGGGTGGCTATTTGAAGAATMTCATATCTTTAGATTTGTTTAACACTTTTTTGGTTACTACATAATTCCATATGTGTTATTTCATATTTTTGATGTCTTCACTATTATTATACAATTTAGAATAGTAAAAATAAAGACAAACCCTTGAATGAGTAGGTGTGTCCAAACTTTTGACTGGTACTGTATATATATTTTTTAAATATATATATTTTCCCCTAACCCTGCCACACCTCCCCTAATTTGAGTAAAMTAATAGACAACAACACTTAGGCTTCTACTTCCAGCTTATACATACTATATACATKTTACAGACACATTTCACATTAGTTATCTTTTGTTTATTTTTAGTCCCATCCTTCAGCTACCCTCAACTACCCTCAACCCCTCCCATCTATCTTTGAACACCATTCTATTTGCCATATATTTTTCTGTGATGTGGTGTTTCACAAAAAGTACTGAACCTTTCTATTCTCATAATTTCTACAGATTGTAAATTAAAGATACATTTTTTTGCTAAGGGCATTATTATATAATTGATAGATTGATTATGACTTTTCAAATCACCCAGCAGTGCTATTTGCAGAGTTCGCTCCAGGTCCCTGCCTCCTTACCCTTGGCCCATGCGGAAATAGCCCAGCGGGCAACCACACAGGTAGCCTCCCTCTGTGTTCGAGCAGCCGTAGTTACAGGGGTTCTTGTTGGAGCACTCGTTGACATCCTGACAGCTGCTGCTGAATGGGTCGAAGCTGTAGCCTGAGGGGCAGGCGCACTTGAAGCTGCCTAGCGTGTTGTAACAGGAGGCCGATCCACAGCTGCCCGGGTTGGAGCACTCGTTCTCATCTGAGAGAGGAGAGGAGGCGGTAGAGGAGTTAAGAGAGGAAGWGTAGGAGAAATGTTTGACTTGTTATTGAGGTCATCAAGGACATAGAATGATTGAAACACCTTGCTGTGACCCACACCCCAGGGTTAAAGCAGCGTTGGAAAATACACCTAAAGCTGAAAAGTCTGAATCTAGGAGACACTGCGTTTGCTTTTTGACAGTGGATCACAATTAATCTATAGAACATTAGAACGCTACTGTACTAATATCAACGTTCTGGAACCCATTGGAACCCATTCTGGAACCMACCCTTTCTCTCGATGTCCAGCAGGTGGCAATGTGGTTCTGTTTACTAGACCTGTAAATGSTAGGTACTCCAATATGTTTTCAAAACATGCAGTAAGTAGTTGAAAGTACCCTTCTGCCAATGCACATACAGCACTTTTACATCATTTTCTGTGTTAATGAATTTCACCAAACAACAGAATCTTAATGATCTAAATAACCTTTGGTTTATCTTAACTCTGTGCTGAATCCTAACTTGTCCCATTGACAACAATGCATTACTAAGTGAAAATACGACTTAAGTAGAAGTTAAGAATTACCCCGACTTAAGTAGAAATTAGGTATCGCCCCCAACAGACAAGATGATAACGCATCTAACAGAGAATGCTAATTTACAATGATTAAGAAATATAATACTCCCGTCCTCTACTGTACAACTCATTTTACGAGCACACAAACCAAAAAAACTATGATATATTAAATGGCTATTAACCTTTTACTGAGTGGGTTAAATCAGGGTCACACAGAGTGCTTCTTGGTAGTCTTAAACAAATCTACTTTGAAACAAAAGTATACACCTCACACACATGGTTATGGGCTGAAAGAAAAGAAGACACCTGTACCATGTCAGATATACAGTTGAAATGTATTACATTTTGAGTTTGCATCCCAATATTACACTTTATATACATMACAGAAGACTGAAAAATAACAAAACAGTTTGACATAGAAACACCGGATTTTGGTCGTTTAAAAATAAATAAATAATGTATTAATGATGAAATKATGAAAAATATGAATAACATTTCACCAAAGAGGGTGATTTGGGTCCTTGACTGCAGRAAAGGGCTACAAAGCTTGTGATGGACACTTTAATGACGCCCAGCGAAGTAAAAACCAACGCACGGATTTAATTAATGGCCAGGTTGCAAACATATAACGCAAAACAAGTCTTAACTCAACCGTCAATAGAAGTCAGTAGCCTTGCACAAGTCTTGGCTTGTGTGACCCAGAACAGCTCATGGGAGCAGGAGCATATTTCCTGTTTCTGTAGCGTGAGGCAGCTTGATATACTAGTACACCCCCTGGACAGGACGCTACTCCATCACAGTGCYTTACCCCCAATCTATCTTCTTAAAGCTCATCGGCTCCCATTTTTACAGWCTTTGGTATGACTCTGCTGGGGATCGAACTCCCAACCTTCCAATCTCTGTGTGCAGTTTGAAGGAAGTTGCTAAATCGCATTAGAGCAATGGCTAACTAGCGTTAGAGCAATGGCTAACTAGCGTTAGAGCAATGGCTAACTAGCGTTAGAGCAATGGCTAACTAGCGTTAGAGCAATGGAAGTCTACTGGAACTGCTTGTATGCTAGTTGTTGCGGTAGACTTCCAGTCATTGCTTTAACACAAGTTTTCGATGGCTCGCGAAGCTAACTGTAACTTCCTTCAAAGTGCACGCAGACACATACAAATGGTATCCACGAGTTCATCTGACTCTGGGGAAGTAGAAAAATGGCTTAATTGCCAAAAATCTGCACTTTCCCTTTCAACTCATGTAGTTATCATCAGTGTCCCAAAGTAGCGCCCTATGTGTGTGTGTGTGTGTGTGTGTGTGTGGCACTCACCCACACACTGGTTCCACTGGTAGTGCTGCGTGTAGCCCTGAGGGCAGTTACAACGGTAGCCGCCCAGCATGTTCTGGCAGCCATGTTGGCACCTGTCGTTACTGTCACACTCGTTCACGTCTGATGGTCAAACGGCAGAAGAACACATATGCATTAGTCCATCGTCATCTTCACCGTCTTAATAATCATCGTCACTTTCCTAATCTTCATCATTACCATCTTCCTAATTCTTATTCATTATCATCATCATCATGGTTACATTGCAGATTCGGATTGGAACATTAAGCTACTGTACAATGCAGTATGATGCAATTGTGAAACAACTCTGCACCCACTGCAAGTTTCCTGCACCAGCTCCTCTAAAATATATATATATGAGCTTGAAATCTACATTAGTGTATTTTAATTGTGTTTACACCCAAAATGCTAGGAGAACAAATCTGCCTTTAGCTGCCTAGTTGTATGGATTCCCTTGGTGTGTATAATTGATCCTTCATAATGAATTGGCAGGTTGACTCGGTATCTGTATCTAATACACACTCCTATAGATGTGGGGAAATGGCCTATTTAAGCCGAATGCTTTTCATTTAGTCAAACAAAAATCATATCCATTCATCCCCACTGCTTTCGAGTAAMGCAAACCAGGTCAACTTTAGCTCAWAACAGAGGATAACAACGGTCCACCTGGGATTTGAGCTTTTACAGAGTCCATGGCACAAACCAACCCACTGCCCTGAATTCTCTCCCAGTACTGTACTTACAGTCAACCCGTACCAAACTATTCTTCGTTAGGTTTTGAAAGTGAATTATTTTGTTTGTAGAGCGATGGCGCAGAGTCCATTTAGATAGTGCCAGTAGGACTTGTAGTTTTGGGCATTGCTACTCTGTGGAGACTTCAATAAAAAGGAGAGTTGGCGAAAGGTTTGAGGCCTTGAAATAGCAGTCAGCCAAATGCTGTTAGAGAGGACAGTCAAGTAGGCCTTGATTTCCTACGCTTTTACAACAGTATATTGTAACTAAAATATATTTTCATCTTTAATTTCATTGTTTCTTTCTTTTATTGTTTATGTCTTTTTTTCTCTCCATATGTTGCTTCTGACAATACAGGTGGAAAAACTACCACCAAACTGCCAAAAACATTTTGTATACCGGGGGTTTATGTCTGCCACTGAGGTTCAATCCCACAGTTCTACCAATCATATATGCTGAAGATACAGATTTCACCACTAGCTCACCAAAACCATCGGGGACATGTTGATCGGGGACATCATATCTTCAGGTTTTAGGGAGGTGAGGCAACTATGCAATGCAAACTTAGCCATCAGGTTACATACAGTGAGATGATGATATGGTAATGATATGTTAAAAATATTGAACAATTCCTTATGATTGTTCAATGATGATAATTCTATATATTTTTTATTTAACTAGGCAAGTCAGTTAAGAACAAATTCTTATTTACAATGACGGCCTAGGAACAGTGGGTTAACTGCCTTGTTCAGGGGCAGAATGACAGATCTTTACCTTGTCAGCTCAGAGATTCGATCTAGCAACCTTTCGATTACTGGCCCAACGCTCTAACCACTAGGCTACCTGTCGCCCCGATTTATTGAAACAAAAAGCATAATTCATATGACGTGTGTCATGTGGATGTTTCCCGTAAGAAATGGAATGAAGAAAGGGGGGGAAAAAACTAAAATTGTAGCTACCATCACAGTGCAGTCCGGTGCCGTCCAGTTCGTARCCMCKCTGGCACTCACAGTTGAAGCTGCCRGGGGAGTTCTGACAGATGCCCTTGGTGCCACACAGGGAGGGTTCCCCGACACACTCATTATTATCTGACAGAGAGAGCATTGCATTTATGTAGTTTTGTATTTTACCCGAGTTGTGTTCATTGGGCACCAAACGGGGGGAAAACTGACTGAAACAGGGAGGGTCTTTGTTGAACTTGTCCAATAAGAAATGGTCATTTTTTGTTTTCCGTTTTAAAGGGTGTGCCCTACTGAACATAACCCTGGTACAATTTAGTGTAAGATCACATATGAAACAAAAACAGTTGATTGAATTAAGGCGTTATGCTTATAGCTGCAGTAGCCTAATTTAAAACATTAACACGGACGTTACAGACTTATTGCCTTACCTATGCATGCAGTGTGGTGCTGGGTGAAGCCAGGGGGACACTTGCAGGTGAATCCACCCACGGTGTTGACACACATGAACTGACAGTTGTGCCTCTTGGTCTGGCACTCGTCCAAATCTAACCGGACATACGCACACGCACACGCACACGCACACGCACACACACACACACACACACACACACACACACACACAGTAAACGCTCAGATCTCAGATCACACACAAAACATTATTCCCTGTTATTATACAACATTCAATTACTTTATGTTGACCCCTTTTCAATGGACAGAGCCACTATGCTGCGATTAATTTCATTCCAGCACTGTTCATGACTCCTTCAACCAGTGTATTCAGTCACTGTAATTTAGGTCTGTCATCACGTTGTGATACAGGACGATCGACTCTACAGAAATGACTGGCTTTTGAGCATCATCTGTCCTCTCATTATTCTGTTCCTATAGTGTGGACAGCACTCACTAATCACTCACTAATAATGAAGAGATCACTTTAGCTAGCTGGTAAAAATCTAATAACATCTAAGTTTATTGGTCGCATACACAGTTCAGCAGGTACTGTTGAAATTAAGTTGATAGATGTTGGGTTTGAGCTGTAAAACTTCTAACCTGGTCCTAGATCTGTTGTGTCAAGATGTGACAATGACCATAGACGTTTGCAGCACAGCACACTCAGATCTAGGACCAGGCTATAATACCGCTAAGTAACCCTATCCAATCTAGAAATCCAGCAGATAGCCATCGAGCTAAAAAAAAAAAATAGACTGTTGCTTTGCATCATGGGAGCTGTAGTTTCCCTGTACCTTTGCAGGTCCTGCCGTCCTCTTGGAGCACGTAACCACGGGGACAGGAGCAAGTGTAACTTCCCTCTGTGTTCTTACAGATGAAATTACACGGCTTGGGGGACATGACACACTCATCCAGATCTGACAGGAAGAGAACACAGAGGAGGGGGTTATTGAGTGCCTTGTTGTAATCATTTATCTATGATCTGATAGGTGAAAGGGGAAATGGTAAAAATTAGTGACAACTTCAAAGAAGCAAGGAGAGAACGATGCATTTTTCATGTATCCCAACACAGCCTTGGTATTGGAGTGGAATTTTGCTCCAGCCCTGCACTAAATCGCTGATACAACAAATCATAGATTTGGTTGCATTCACAATGGGCTTCAATCACAACCACTCACCAGGTTTCACAACAAGTTACAATGGGCTTCAAACACAACCACTCACCAGGTTTCACAACAAGTTACAATGACCTTTAATCACAACCACTCACCAGGTTTCACAACAAGTTACAATGGGCTTCAATCACAACCACTCACCAGGTTTCACAACAAGTCACAATGGGCTTCAATCACAACCACTGTCCAGGTTTCACAACAGTTACAATGACCATTAATCACAACTACTCACCAGGTATCAGGGTCAGTCTGTTATATCTGGAGTATTTCTCCTGTTTTATCCAGAGTCCTGTGTGAATTTAAGTATGCTCTCTCTAATTCTCTCTTTCTCTCTTTCTTTCTCTCTCTCGGAGGACCTGAGCCCTAGGACACATGCCTCAGGAACTACTGGGCATGATGACATCCTTGCTGTCCCAGTCCACCTGGGCCGTGCTGCTGCTCCAGTTTCAACGTTCTGCCTGCGGCTTTGGAACCCTGACCTGTTACCGGACGTGCTACCTGCTCCAGACCTGCTGTTTTCAACTCTCTAGAGGCAGCAGGAGCGGTAATATATCTCAATGATCGGCATGTATGAACCAACTGACATTTACTCCGAGGTGCTGACCTGTTGCACCCTCGACAACTACTGTTGATTATTATTATTTGAACTGAGTGGTCATTTAGAACATTTGAACATCTTGGCCATGTTCTTTAATATCTCCACCCGGCACAGCAGAAGAGGACTAGCCACCCCTCAATGCCTGGTTCCTCTCTAGGTTTCTTCCTAGGTTTTGGCCTTTCTAGGGAGTTTTTCCTAGCCACCGTGCTTCTACACCTGCAATGCTTGCTGTTTGGGGTTTTAGGCTGGGTTTCTGTACAGCACTTTGAGATATCAGCTGATGTAAGTATGGGCTATATAAATCAAATTGATTTGATCTCAATCACAACCACTCACCAGGTTTTAAACCGACTCCATGTCGCATCATTATACTGTTCTGACCAATAGAAGTGTAACAGTGGAATGTGCCTTACCCACGCAGCCGTTCCAGTGTGGTGCGGTAGCCCATTTGCAGTGGCAGCGGTAGGATCCCATGGTGTTGATGCAGCGTCCATTCTTACACGTGTCAGGGATTACTTTACACTCGTCTTATCTGTAGGACAAAAGACAGAGAGCACAGACATTCAGAGAGACGACCATTAGAGAAGACTGCCCATTCGAAGAAGCGGACTAGACGAAGACGCCATTCGAGAAGACATGCCCATTCAGAGAGACGGGACCATTCAGAGAAGACGGGACCTTCAGAGAAGGGGACCATTCAGAGAAGACGGGCCATCAGAGAAGACGGACCATCAGAGAAGACGGGACCTTCAGAGAAGCGGGCCTCAGAAGACGGGACCATTCAGAGAGACGGACCATTCAGAGAAGACTGGACCATTCAGAGAAGACCAGTACCATTCAGAGAAGACAGGACCATTCGAGAAGACGGGCTTAAGAAGAAACGGGACCATTCATCATTCAGAGAAGACGACCTGTCAGGAGACGTGACCATTCAGAGAAGGACGGGACCATTCAGAGAAGACGGGACCATTCAGAGAAGCACATGTCCATTCAGAGAAGGACGAAGTACCATCAGAGAAGACAGTACCTTCAGAGAAGACAGTACCATTCCGAAGAAGACAGCCATTCAGAGAAGACATGTCATTCAGAGAAGACGACATTCCAGAGAGACGACATCCATTCAGAGAAGACATGCCATTCGAGAGATCGGGACCATTCAGACGAGAAGACGGACATTCAGAGAAGACGGGACCTATTCAGAGAAGACGGACATACAGAGAAACGGACCATTCAGAGAAGAGCATAATCAAGAGCCCAGAGGACCATCAGAGAAGACGGAACCATTCAGAGAAGACATAGCCATTCAGGAGAGACTGCCCATCAGAGAGCCGAGACATTCCAGACGAGACGACCATTCAAGAAGCTTTCCAAGACATGCCTTCAGAGAAGACGGGACCATTCAGAGAAGACGGGACCATCAGAGAAGACGGGACCATTCAGAGAGACAGCCATTCAGAGAAGACATGGCCATCAGGAGACCGGCCTTCAGAGGAAGACGGGACCATTCAGGAAGAGAGGGACATCGAGAAGACATGTCTTCAGAGAAGACATGCATGCCAACATTCAGAGAAGACATGTCATTTCAGAGAGACATGTCCATTCAGAGGACTGGAAGACCATTTCACGAAGAAGACGGATACCAGTGTCATTCGGCAAGACGGGACCAATCACGAAAGACAACCAACGGAGCGCCCATCAGGTCCAGGACGGAATGAGAGCGGTACCATAGAAGAGGACTTAGGGCATCCGATTCAGAGAAGGCACCGGCCAATTCACGAGAAGACGGTACCATTCAGAAGAAGGACTGTGACCTTCAGAGAAGACGGACCATTCAAGACACCATTCAGAGCGAGGACATTGAGATAGGGGCACATTCAAGAGAGACGGACCATCGAGCGACCGTCAAGAGACAGACAATCGGAGACCCACATTTCAGAGAAGACGGGACCCATTCAGAGAAGACGGGACCATTAGAGAGACGGCCCAGGAAGCATCCCAGTCAGAGAAGACATGCCCATTCCAAGAGAGGGACGATTCCCTAGAGAAGACGGACCATTCAGAGAAGACAGGACCATTCAGAGAAGACGGGACCATTCAGAGAAGACGTGACCATTCAGAGAAGACGAGACCATTCAGAGAAGACGAGACCATTCAGCATTCAGCTGAATAACAAATATACCCATAGTGTAAAGCAGGGGTTGACAATTAGATTCAGCCACGGGTGATTATTTTCTGAGTGGATGGTCATGGGGCCGAAACATCATTCTAATCATTTGTACACTGCAAATTGAGTGGAAGTAAGCCCAAACAGATATTGTTTTTGACAATAACATAATAATTTCATACCTTGATTACATTGAGACATGATCACCTCTATTGATTTGTGGTAATACTTGGGAACAGATTTCCCAAATCAAAACCATTTAGAAAGATTTTTTATTTTTTTTTCACTGAAAATGTTGAGTGGCCATCGTCTATAGGGTTAATTTAATTGGCTTGTTCAGTGTCCCATGTATAATTTCTTCCTGTTTTCTGATTACTAATCTTGATTAAATTCAAGGGTTTGTTAGATTTGCTAGGTTTACTCTTGCATTCTTAGTGGACAACCTGAGAGAAAAAAACTAGTATGAATTACAAGTTGACACTCTTGGAGATCTCCTAAAAATAACACTGAAGCACTTGTCCTGACCTCTCGCCTAGGGCTAGGTGACATTCCTTTCACTGGATCATTCCTTGGACTTATATGTGGTAATTGCTACATCTTGTCTTTTGAATGTTCGGGCGGGCATTTTGCCATATCGCTTACACCTATCCAATCATTTCAGATCTACACTAGTGCCTAGGGGCAAGGGAATAATGGCCTATTTGGAATTATTTAAAAAGCCTAGAAGAAACTCTAGACGACCTGACCCGAAAGCCATATATATTTCACCTGTATCTCAAGCCTTATCATCAAGGCACTTCTCCCTACAGGCACGTCCACTGTTCAACCCTTTTCATCCAAACCCGTTGATCTCTCACCCATGCCGTCGGTGGCGTACCCCGGGCCGTGGGGACAGAGCTTCCTGTAGCCTGCCGTGCCAGCCAGGGGACAGAGCTCACACTGGTTACCCCAGCCGCGGCCTCCGTCACAGCAGCACTGGGACTTGGTGGTGGGGGTCCGGCTGCTGGAAGACATCTGGCACATAGTCATGAGCACCTCGGTAAAGCAGAAGCCCTCCCTGTAGTCTAGAGAGAGGGGCAGAACAGACCATATGTGTCTATACACTGAGTGTACAAAACATTAAGAACACCTGCTCTTTCCATGACATAGACTGACCAGGTGAAAGCTATGATCCCTTATTGATGGCACTTGTTAAATCCATTGAATGAGTCTCGATGAAGGAGCGGAGACAGGTTAAAGAATGATTTTTATGGCTTGAGACAATTGAAACATAGATTGTGTATGTGTGCCATTCAGAGGGTGAATGGGCAAGATAAAATATTTAAGTGCCTTTGAACAGGGTATGGTAGCACTGTAGGTGCCAGGCGCACCGGTATGAGTGTGTCAAGAACTGCAACGTTGCTGAGTTTTTCCACGCTCAACAGTTTCCTGTGTGTATCAAGAATGGTCCACCACCCAAAGCATTGTAGTCAACATGGGCCAGCATCCCTGTGGAACACATTTGACACCTTGTAGTCTATGCCCTGACGAATTGAGGCTGTTGTGAGAGCAAGGGGGGGGGGGGGGGGGGCTTGCAACTCAATCTTAATGTTTTGTACACTCAGTGAATATACTCTAAAACAAATCAAATTGTATTGGTCACATACACATGGTTAGCAGATATTTATGCGATTGTAGTGAAATGCTAATTTACTCTAGATATATATTTTGGGGCATTTTTTTTACTTTATTGAGGCAGTTATCAAATGTATCAAATGTATTTATAAATCCCTTCTTACATCAGCTGATGTCACAAAGGGCTGTACAGAAACCCAGCCTAAAACCCCAAACAGCAAGTAATGCAGGTGTTATGAAACCGAGGGGGAGACAGATACGTGGGAGAGACGGAAGGGACGTTGTGGGGCTTGAAGCCTGTTCTCCGGTGGGGGGAAGAATATGGTTAGAGTAACCGTGAGCGTTGCCGCTAGAACACAGGCTCTATACAGAACAGACAGACATTTAAACAAGTCATTCAACACATTACAACATGAAAAAAAAAGAACAGGCGGTTTGTAAGACGTTTTTAAATCTCTTATTTTTTCCCATTTCCATTTAAAAAAAATAACGGACATTTATACAGGAGAGGAAATGTAACCGTCCAGATGTAGCACAGTTGTAACAAAAAGAAGAAGACTACGGTCTGCTCTAGTTGTTACTCAACTGTCATTTTTAATTTGGCAAGTGGTCGGGAGAAAAAGCTGTTGTATCACTAACTAAATACACGACTTCTAGCTAATTTTAGACATATACTGTACAGAAGATATTCCTAACACTGACTGTCAGACACACACACACCCACAGTGTGTTCCGGAGGAGTGTGTATGATTCTTACCGAGACACTGTGTCCGTGTAGAGTCAGACTCATAGCCGCCTCCACACTCACATATGTAGCTGCCTATAGTGTTGATACAACGACCATTCTCACAGATCCCCGGCTTGCTACGACACTCATTCTCATCTGAATGGAGAAAGAGAGAGAGAGACAGAAAGACAGTGGGAGGGATAAAAGGGAGGTAAGAATGTGATGGAGAGAGAGAGAGTAAAAGATGAAGGGGTAGAGAGAGAAAGACAAATAGAAAGTTAAAGATGCAGTAGAAGGAGGGGCGATATATGTTTAAAATCAAACTTGCATCTCCCCCCAAAAATATGCAATCTCACATCCCACTAGGCAAAAACTGGTTGAATTAACATTGTTCCCACATTATTTCAGCCCCAAAAAATCTATGCGATGGCGTTGAATCAATGTGGAAAACTGATTAGATATGCAACATTTTTTACCCAACTTTTAACCTAAATCCAATGACATTGATTTTACATTTAATTCACGTTAGTTGAAAACTCAACCGAATGTAAATCAAAACTAAACGTTGATCTGACGTCGGTGTCCAGTGGGATCCGTCTTGAACAGTTCTATCAATGACCACAGTGAAATGATAACGCATCACTGTTGAACAGTTCTATCAATGACCACAGTGAAATGATAACGCATCACTGTTGAACATTCCTTATCAATGACCAAGTGAAATGATAACGCATCACTGTTGAACAGTTCTATCAATGACCACAGTGAAATGAAAACGCATCACTGTTGAACAGTTCTATCAATGACCACAGTGAAATGATAACGCATCACTGTTGAACAGTTCTATCAATGAACCACAGTGAAATGATAACCATCACTGTTGAACAGTTCCTATCAATGACCACAGTGAAAATGATAACACATCACTGTTGAACAGTTCTATCAATGACCACAGTGAAATGATAACACATCACTGTTGAACAGTTCTATCAATGTACTGTAGACCCTTTCCTCACCCTCGCACACTTCGTTGTCCAGGCGCCGCACCATCCCCGGCGGGCACACACACATGAAGGTGCCGATGAGGTTCTTGCAGGTCATGCCTCTGGACTCACAGTCGTGGAGCCCCTCGGAACACTCATCCAGATCTGAGGAAACGATAGCATGGTATTTTTGTATGAAAGAAAGATGTTCTTTAGTGAGTATGAACGATTTCTCCGCTTTGTCTGTAGACTTAATGTTCATCCAAAATTTCAAATGTACCTCATGTTATAGAGTGCCTTCAGAAACGATTCACGCCCAATGGGCTCTATTTTCGGCTGGCGTTAAGACGGAGCTAGTGTCAAACGCACGGTAGTTTGTCATTTCGTCATGTAAAAACTGCCACACTGGCATTTTGCAGCCATAACGCCAGGTTTGGCAATTTACCGGTCTTATATCAGCTGGCTTGAGCTCACATGGGCGAGGTGGAAATATTTGAGGTGTGACCTTAAAAACATGATCCAAAGTGCTAATTTCCAGCAGTGCTGACGGGGATATTTAAGACCAACCAAAAAGCTGGTTTTAGCAGTAACTCAGATGGTTATATCATGAATTTTGACAGTGGTAACGTAGCCTATCCAGCCGTGACACACACTGCCCATATGAACATGAGAGTTACCTAACGTGCTTTTGGTGTCTGTATACTTCCTATTTAGATATAATTAAAAAACGAATGTTTTTTAAATTTGATTAAAAACCAAGCATTGCCTCCCCTCCTCTCAATTAAGGCGTTTCTTTGTCTGCCCAATGCAATCGCGATTTAGTCAAGACTTTCGATAAAGGGTTTGGCTTGGAAAATAAATCTTAATCACTAAAGCTTTATTAAAATATCAACGTTTAAGTGGAGTAAACCAGTGAGCTAACATTCCCTTTTAATCTAAGCATTGTAGACAGGCCCACATTATTTTAGCCATGSAGATCCCATTTTGGACATGCRTAAAACCCCTTCCATGATTGTACAGTAGGCTACGTGCCCATCATGAAACGAGAGATGAGTAYCTCGGTGAATACTGGTGAACCTTGTATTTAGAAGTTATCTGTCACCTGTAAAAAATGTATTGTTTTCCGTTTCATATGTTAAAAACTCAAGCCCTCCCTTACGCATTATATTATCAAAGGCTGGTTCAACAGCAATGCGTCTTATTAATCCTGGAGGTTTTATGATCTCCTTACATTTTACTTGTTGTTTAAAAAATATTTTAATATATTWAAAAAATTTCATCTCAGTTTATTACAACCGAACTTATTAGAGTGATTCACGTGGCGTGCTTTTGCGATGCAACTTCTGGAGATGTGAGAACGCGATTTTATCTGTAAGATGGTTCCGATTATGTTCATAAAACACAGGCCTATTAGAAAGCAGTAAAACGGTGAGTGGGACATTCTCCCTTTGTATTTATATGGGATCTTTGTCCAGCTACTGTGAAAGGTTTGGATGTGTGTAAAACCCTCCATAATCTGCGTTGTTTTATTATATATTATATGCCCACGGGGAGAAATGATGGTGAAACAAGTGGTTGTTTTGTATATAGTTCTAAGTATTGTGAGGTGACCTCAACTTTTTTGGGGGGTATTATCTGGGGGATGTGAAATCAGTTGTGGAGGCTGAAAGGACACAATGTGATGACTCTATTATAGTTGAAGAGGTCATTTGTTCTAAATGAACACCWTACAAAGAATACGTCTCCTTGGGACTGATGACACATGCAGTACCGGTCAAAAGTGTGGACACACCTACTCATTCAAGGGTTTTTCTTTATTTGTACTATTTTCTACATTGTAGAATAATAGTGAAGACATCAAACATTGAAATAACCCATTATGGAATCATGTAGTAACCAAAAAAAGGTCTTTGTATAATCTGTCATTTGTTGTATCCACTAGCATATGTTATCATTGTCTGTTGGTATACTTCTTGTATGTATACTGGTGTTTCTGCAATAAAATACATGTAAAAAATAACAATACAAAAATAAAGAAGGACAAAGATATTTAAAAAAAATACCTATATACAAGGAGTACCAGTATCAAGTCAATGTGCAGGGGTACGAAGTAGTGGAGGTAACTGAGGTAATATGTACATGTAGAAAAGCGACTAGGCAATCAGGATAGATAATAAACAGAGTAGCAGCAGCGTTTGTGAAGAGTGTGAAGGGTGTGTAAGCGTGTCCGTCCGTGTGTGTGTGTTTTGGGAGTTAGCGTGACTCGTCATTTGGTTGAACTATCCCTTCAGGGTCA
>NW_019942906.1:6932-20577 GCF_002910315.2 Salvelinus sp. IW2-2015 | reverse complement strand
CACATCCTCTGGTTCTCTCTCAGAGTGTAGCCACCGGGACACATGCACTCGTATCCTCCGAAGGTGTTGATGCAGCGGAATGCACACAGCAGGGGGCTGATGGCACACTCGTTGACGTCTGACCCGGAGAACAGGACGTAGACAGACAGACAGACAGACAGACAGAGGACAACACCAGCAGTCAAAATCGATATCCCATGAACCACGCACACATATGTACGCGCATGCACACCGGCACGGGCACACACACACACACACACAAAACACAACCTTCAGGCAAATAATCAGTCTCATTTGAACATTTCTGCATTTAAATTTGCATCCTGCCTTCAATACATCCAGCACATATTCATATATTTATATCCATATGGTTTAACTTTCCTACTGAACATTTCACACTAGATTAATATAATACGTTCCATTTGCCATTAAACACATTTGCCAATGTGTTAAGATCATGATTTTAATAGATTTTCAATATAATAAAACTTGGAAAATAAAAGTATATAAAAAAAAAAAAAATACTTGAAAACGTGTTTAAATTACAATGACTGCAACACAATATTAAAGGAATAAATACATCTCCACCACATAGATAACATGTACATGTCCAGTAGGGTTCCACCCACCTTCACAGGTCATCATGGGGCCTGGCTCAAAGCCCTCCTCACAGTTACACTCGAACCCTCCAATCACGTTAGAGCACGTCCCGTTCCCACATAGGTTCCCCACCAAACACTCGTCAACATCTGGTCAGGACCACAAGGTTGGACAATTAACCAAACGGTAACTGGACTAGTCAACTAGAACATTACAGTAGAATATCCAGATYACAGTATTGCACAGAAAACCAACATTTATTGTAATTTATGGGGCTGTTATCCAGACACAGATTMATGTTACGGAGATGCTCCATTGACCATGCTTTCCAGTCCAATACTAGGTTTAATATGTGTCTGGGCAACCTGTTATTTAGATGCATGAACCTTATTGTTTGGTCAACTCCATACGTTTTCTTCAGTATAGACGCTATGAGATGGCACAGTACAGAGGAGGTATGTCAAGGTTTAGTGACGTTAGAGTATACAGTGCATTCTGGTGTAGTAGAGTGTTTCCTCTGTATAGCTCCTATATGAGCACCACCTGGTAGAGCCTGTCTTATATGAGCACCACCTGGTAGAGCCTGACTTATATGAGCACCACCTGGTAGAGCTTGTCCTATATGAACACCACCTGGTAGAGCCTGTCCTATATGAGCACCACCTGGTAGAGACTGTCTTATATGAGCACCACCTGGTAGAGCCTGTCCTATATGAGCACCACCTGGTAGAGCCTGTCCTATATGAGCACCACCTGGTAGAGCCTGATCCTATATGAAGCAGCACCTGGTAGAGCCTGTTCTATATGAACACCACCTGGTAGAGCCTACTTGCATCGGTGAGACACAACCCTATACAACACACCTATTCTATATTAATGAACTCCTATAGAGTTAACTGGACCTGTTCCACAGTCAACTACACTGGAGTACACTGCATCGGTAAAGGACACAACCCTATACAACACACCTATTCTATATTAAGAACTGCCTATAGAGTTAACAGGAAACCTGTTCCACAGTCAACTACACTGGAGTACACTGCATCGGTAAGACACAACCCTATACAACACACCTATTCTATAAATAAACTGCATAGAGTTAACAGGAAACCTGTCCACAGTCAACTACACTGGAGTAACTGCATCGGTAAGACAAACCCTATAACAACACACCTATTCTATATTAATGAACTGCCTATAGAGTTTAAAGGAAACCTGTTCCACAGTCCAACTACACTGGAGTACACTGCATCGGTAAGACACAACCTATACAACACACCTATTCTATATTAATGAACTGCCTATAGAGTTAACAGGAAACCTGTTCCACAGTCAACTCACTGGAGTACACTGCATCGGTGAGACACAACCCTATACAACACACCTATTCTATTTAATGAACTGCCTATAGAGTTAACAGGAAACCTGTTCCACAGTCAACTACACTGGAGTAATGCATCGGTGGACCACCATACAAACAGCTATTCTATAATGATGCTATAGAGTACAGGACTTTCACAATCACTACATGAGTACACTGATCGGAGACACACCATACAACACCATTGGACATTTTTTATATATTCATGTTTTAAAACACTCACATAGTAGTCAATACAAACTGAAATCCATGAGCGGTTAGACAAATACAACAATACCTGTTAGAAGCAGCTCCTTTAGTTCCTCAATGTATTTTTTTCATGTTAGGAAGAGAAGAGCAGAAGGCACTAAACCAATGTGAGACGAGGTGCAGCCATGTTAGGAGAGGAGCAGAAGGCACAAACCAATGTGAGACGAGGTGCAGCCTTGTTAGGAGAGGAGCAGAAGGCACTAACCAATGTGAACGAGGTGCAGCCTTGTTAGGAGAGGAGCAGAAGGCACTAACAATGTGAGACGAGGTGCAGACATGTTAGGAGAGGAGCAGAAGGCACTAAACCAATGTGGGACGAGGGTGCCGCCATGTTAGGAGAGGAGCAGAAGGCACTAAACCAATGTGAGACGAGGTGCAGCCATGTTAGGAGAGGAGCAGAAGGCACTAAACCAATGTGAGACGAGGTGCAGCCATGTTAGAGAGGAGCAGAAGGCACTAAACCAATGTGAGACGAGGTGCAGCCATGTTTAGGAGAGGAGCAGAAGGCACTAAACCAATGTGAGACGAGGTGCAGACATGTTAGGAGAGGAGCAGAAGGCACTAAACCAATGTGAGACGAGGTGCGCCATGTTAGGAGAGGAGCAGAAGGCACTAAACCAATGTGAGACGAGGTGCAGCCATGTTAGGAGAGGGCAGAAGGCACTAAACCAATGTGAGACGAGGTGCAGCCGTGTTAGGAGAGGAGCAGAAGGCACTAAACCAATGTGAGACGAGGTGCAGACATGGTTAGGAGAGGAGCAGAAGGCACTAAACCAATGTGAGACGAGGTGCAGACATGTTAGGAGAGGGCAGAGGCCTAACCAGTGAGACGAGGTGCAGCATGTTAGGAGAGGAAGAAGCACTAAACCAATGTGAGAGAGAGGTGCGCCATGTTAGGGAGGAGCAGAAGGCACTAACATGTGAGACGAGGATGCGCATAGATATGTAAGGAGACATGAGGGCAAACCATGTCGAGCTGAGCAGTTGGCGAAGTAACAAGTGAGCATGGTAGGAGGAGAGGCTCGTGAGACGAGCAGTAAGCGGACCATGTAGAGCAGCAGTAGAGCAAGGCATAACATGTGAACGAGGTTCAACCAAAAATAATATGAGCATTAGGAAGAAAAAATGTGCAATTTTATTCACGTTACACATGGCAGCGAAGAGTTGAAATTCCAGTGTAGCCTAGTGCATAGTGTCCAGCCTAAAATACACAGAACAAACTATTAACGCAACATGTCAAGTGTTGGTCCCATGTTTCATGAACCGAATAAAAATGTTCCATACGCACATTTGTTTACAGCCCTGTTAGTGAGCATTTCTCCTTGGTCAAGATAATCCATCCACCTGACACGTGTGGCATATCAAGAAGCTGATTAACAGATTGATCATTCAACAGGTGCACTTGTGCTGGTGACAATAAAAGGCCAGTCTAAAATGTGCAATATGTCACACAACACAATGCAACAGATGTCTCAAGTTTTGAGGGAGTGTGCAATTGGCATGCTGATTGCAGGAATGTCCACCAGAGCTGTTGCCGAAAATCGAATGTTAATTTCTTTACCATAAGCGCCTCAAACATAATTTTAGAGAATTTGGCAACCGGCCTCACAACCACAGACACTTGAAACCACGCAGCCCAGGACTCAACATCCGGCTTCTTACCTGTGGGATCATGTGAGACAGCCACCAGCCATCTTGACCTGACTGCAGTTCGCGTCGTAACGACTTCAGTGGGCAAATGTCACCTTTCGATGGCCATGGCACGCTGGAGAAGTGTGCTCTTTACAGATGAATCCGGTTTCAACTGTACCAGGCAGATGGCAAACAGCGAGTATATGGTGTCATGTGGGCGAGTGGTTTGCTGATGTCAATGTGTGAACAGAGTGACCCATGGTGGTGGGGTTATGGTATGGGGCGGCATAAGCTACGGACATGAACACAAGTGCGTTTATCGATGGCAATGAATTGCACGGAGATACCGTGATGAATCCTCAGGCCCATTGTCGTGCATTCATTTGCCGCCATCACCTCATGTTTTCAGCATGTAATACACGGCCCCATGTTGCAAGGATCTGTACACAATTCCTGGAAGCTGAAATGTCCCATGTATCAGACTGGTTTCTGATCCACGCCCCCACTTTATATTATATATCTTATATTCCCAGTCATGGTGAAATCCCATAGTTTAGGTCCATATGAATGTATTAAATTGACTGATTTCCTTATATGAACTGTAACTCAGTCAAATCTCATAAAATGCTCATAAAATGCTCATATAAGACAGGCTCTGCCAGTGTGCGTGCTCATATTGGACAGGCTCTACCAGGTGTGTCTCATATAAGACAGCTCTGCCAGGTTTGGTGCTGCTCATATAGGACAGGCTCTACCAGGTGGGCTCATATAAGACATGCTCTACAGCAGGTGGTGGTGCTATCATACTAGTGACAGGCTCTACCAGGTGTGCTCATATACGACAAGCTCTACAGTGAGGTGGTGTTCTAATGTATATAGACAGGCTCTACCAGGTGGTTGTATATAGACAGGCTATTCTACCCAGATCAGAGCGAAACGCACCTGTAGTAATCAGATAATAGCAGTACTCACATGATGCCTTAACCCACAGCGCAAGCATATCCCGATCCGCCCATCCTGCCTCATACTAGGACAGGGCCACTATCTCCAGGTGTTGTCTCATATTATAAGAACAGTTTACCCACGGGCTGTATATGAACACTCACCTCAGATGGCTGCTCCTATATAGACCACTGCTAAGCCCTTGTGGCGCAACGTCATGAGACCAAATGTAGATCTGCCTTGAGAGCACCCCGTAGACGCTAAGATAGCAGACCTGTGAGACTCCAAATATAAACCAACTTAACCGTCTTATATGAACACCACCTGGTAGAGCTTGTCCTATATGAGCACACCTGGTAGAGCCTGTCCTATATGAGCACCACACTGGTAGAGCATTCTTATATGAGCACCACCTGTAGAGCCTGTCTACTTATGAGCACCACCTGGCAGAGCCTGTCTTATATGAGCACCACCTGGTAGAGCCTGTGCCTATATGAGCACCACCTGGCAGAGCCTGTCTTAATGAGCATTTTATGAGCATTTATGAGATACTGAGTTACCGTTCATATAAGGAAATCAGTCAATTTAAATACATTCATTGGGACCTAAACTATGGATTTCACATGACTGTGAATATAGATATATAATATAAAGTGGGGCGGATCAGAACCAGTCTCGATACATGGACATTTTCAGCTTCAGGAATTGTGTACAGATCCTTGCAACATGGGGCCGTGTATTATCATGCTGAAACATGAGGTGATGGCGGCAAATGAATGGCACGACAATGGGCCTGAGGATCTCATCACTGTATCTCCGTGCATTCAAAATTGCCATCGTAAAACGCACTTGTTGTTCATTGTCCGTAGCTTATGCCTGCCCGACATACCATAAACCCACCACATGGGTCACCTCTGTTCACAACATTGACATCAGCAAACCACTCGCCACATGACACCATTACTCGCTGTTTTGCCATCTGCCTTGGTAACAGTTGAAACCCGGGATTCATCTGTAAAGAGCACACTTCTCCAGCGTTGCCAGTGGCCCACGAAGGTGACATTTGCCCACTGAAGTCGGTACGATGCCGAACTGCAGTCAGGTCAAGATGGCTGTGTGGCTGGTCTCACATGATCCCACAGGTGAAGAAGGCCGGGATGTTGAGGTCGGGCTGGCGTGGTTACAAGTGGTCTGTGGTTGTGAGGCCGTGTTGGCCAATTCTCTAAAATTATGTTGAGGCGGCTTATGGGTAAAGAAATATAACATTCGATTTTCTGGCAAACAGCTCTGGTGGACATTCCTGCAATCAGCATGCCAATTGCACACTCCCTTACAAACTTGAGGACATCGTTGCATTGTGTTGTGTGACATATTGCACATTTTAGACTGGCCTTTTATTGTCACCAGCACAAGGTGCACCTGTGTAATGATCATGCTGTTTAATCAGCTTCTTGATATGCCACACGTGTCAGGTGGAATGGATTCTCTTGACCAAGGAGAAATGCTCACTAACAGGGCTGAAAAAAATTGTGCGTATGAACATTTTATTTCGGTTCATGAAACATGGGACCAACACTTGACATGTTGCGTTAATAGTTTTTCTGTGTATTAGCTGGACACTATGCACTAGGCTACACTGGAATTCAACTCTCGCTGCCAATGTGTAACGTGAATAAAATTGCACATTTTTCTTCCTAATGCTCATATTATTTTTGGTCTGAACCTCGTCTCACATTGGTTTAGTGCCTTCTGCTCCTCTCCTAACATGGCTTGCACCTCGTCTCACATTGGTTTAGTGCTTCTGCTCCTCTCCTAAATGGCGGCACCCGTCTCACATTGGTTTAGTGCCTTCTGCCTCCTCTCCCTAACATGGCTGTCTCACAAGCTTCGTCCTCTCCACTATCTTGAGTCTCACATTTGGGTTTAGTGCCTTCTGCTCTCTCCTAACATGTCTGCACCTCGTCTCACATTGGTTTAGTGCCTTCTGTCTCCTCTCCTAACATGTCTGCACCTCGTCTCACATTTGGTTTAGTGCCTTCTGCTCCTCTCCTAACATGTCTGCAACCTCAGTCTCACTATTGTGTTTACACGGTGCTTCTGCTCCTCTCCTAACATGGCTGCACCTCGTCTCACATTGGTTTAGTTGCCGTCTGCCGCTCTCCTAACATGGCTGCCCCACTCGTCGTCTCACAATGTTGTGGATTTAGCATGCCTTCTGCTCCTCTCCTAACATGTCTGCACCTCGTCTCACATTGGTTTCAGTGCCTTCTGCTACCTTCAGCTAAAGCATGGCTGCAGCCTCGGTCTCACATTGGTTATAGTGCCTTCCTGCTCCTCCCTAACATGGCTGCACACCTCGCTCTCACATTGGTTTAGTAGCCTTCGCTCCTCTACACTAACATGCGGCACCTCGTCCCACATTGGTTTAGTGCCTTCTGCTCCTCTACTAACATGCTGCACCTCGTTCATACAACTTAGGTATTGTGCCTATACTGCTCCTCTCCTAACAAGGCTGCCACCTCGTATCTCACATTGGTTTAGTGCCTTCATGCTCTCTCCTAACAAGGCTGCACCTCGTCTCACATGTTTGTGCTCTGCTCCTCTCCTAACTGGACTGCACCTTCTCACATTGGTTTAGTGCCTTCTGTACCTCTCCTAACATGGCGGCACCTCGTCCCACATGGTTTAGTGCCTTCTGCTCCTCTCCTAACATGTCTGCACCTTCCGTCTCACATTGGTTTTAGTGCCATTCTGCTCCTCTCCTTAACAAGGCTGCACCTGTCTCACCATTGGTATTAGTGCCTCTGCTCCTCGTCCTAACAATGGCTGCACCTCGTCTCAACATTGGTTTAGTGCCTTCTCTCCTCCTCCTAAACATGGCTGCACATCGTCTCACATTGGTTTAGTGCCTTCTGCTCTTCTCCTACATGAAAAAAAATACATGAAAGGAAACTAAAGGGAGCCTGCTTCTAACAGGTATTGTTGTATTTGTCTAACCGCTCATGGATTTCAGTTTGTATTGACTACTATGTGAGTGTTTTAAAACATGAATATATAAAAAAATGTCCAATAGGTGTGTTGTATAGGGTTGTGTCTCACCGATGCAGTGTACTCCAGTGTAGTTGACTGTGGAACAGGTTCCTGTTAACTCTATAGGCAGTTCATTAATATAGAATAGGTGTGTTGTATAGGGTTGTGTCTCACCAGATGCAGTTGTACTCCAGTGTAGTTGACTGTGGAACAGGTTTCTGTTAACTCTATAGGCAGTTCATTAATATAGAATAGGTGTGTTGTATAGGGTTGTGTCTCACCGATGCAGTGTACTCCTGTAGTTGACTGTGGAACAGGTTTCCTGTTAACTCTATAGGCAGTTCATTAATATAGAATAGGTGTGTTGTGTATAGGGTTGTGTCTTACCGATGCAGTGTACTCCAGTGTAGTTGACTGTGGAACAGGTTTCCTGTTAACTCTATAGGCAGTTCATTAATATAGAATAGGTGTGTTGTATAGGGTTGTGTCTCACCGATGCAGTGTACTCCAGTGTAGTGGACTGTGGAACAGGTTTCTGTTAACTCTATAGGCAGTTCATTAATATAGAATAGGGTGTGTTGTATAGGGTTGTGTCTCACCGATGCAGTGTACTCCAGTGTAGTTGACTGTGGAACAGGTTTCCTGTTAACTCTATAAGGCAGTTCATTTAATATAGAATAGGTGTGTTGTATAGGTTGTGTTCTCACCGATGCAGTGTACTCCAGTGTAGTTGACTGTGGAACAGGTTTCCTGTTAAACTCTAAGGCAGTTCATTAATATAGAATAGGTGTGTTGTATAGGGTGTGTTCTCACCGATGCAGTGTACTCCAGTGTAGTGAACTGTGAAACAGGTTTCC
This sequence comes from Salvelinus sp. IW2-2015, assembly GCF_002910315.2. Taxonomy (NCBI): domain Eukaryota; kingdom Metazoa; phylum Chordata; class Actinopteri; order Salmoniformes; family Salmonidae; genus Salvelinus; species Salvelinus sp. IW2-2015. Next base: position 11,886 of record NW_019942906.1, on the reverse strand, counting down.
TGTTAACTCTATAGGCAGTTTCATTAATATAGAATAGGTGTGTTGTATAGGGTTGTGTCTCAACCGATGCAGTGTCTCCAGTGTAGTTGACTGTGGAACAGGTTTCCTGTTAACTCTATAGGCAGTTCATTAATATAGAATAGGTGTGTTGTATAGGGTTGTGTCTCACCGATGCAGTGTACTCCAGGTGTAGTTGACTGTGGAACAGGTTTCCTGTTTAACTCTATAGGCAGTTCATTAATATAGAATAGGTGTGTTGTATAGGGTTGTGTCTCACGTGCAGTGTACTCCAGGTGTAGTGACTGTGGAACAGGTTTTCCTGTTAACTCTATAGGCAGTTCATTAATATAGAATAGTGTGTTGTATAGGTTGTGTCTCACCGATGCAGTGTACTCCAGTGTAGTTGACTGTGAACAGGTTTCCTCGTTAACTCTATAGGCGTTCATTAATATAGGATAGGTGTGTTGTGATAGGGTGTGTAGTCTCACCGATGCCAGGTTACTCCGTGTAGTTGACTTGGAACAGGTTATCCTGTATAACTCTATAGCAGTTTCATTAATATAGATAGGTGTGTTGCTATAGGTGTGTGTCTCACCGATGCAGTGTATGCTCCAGTGTAGTTGACTGGTGGAACAGGTTTCCTGTTAACTCTATAGCAGTTCATTAATATAAGACATAGGTGTGTGTATAGGGTTGTGTCTCACCGATTGCGTGTCTTACTCCAGTGTAGTTGACTGTGGAACAGGTTTCCTGTTGAACTCATAGGCAGTTCATTAATATAGAATAGGTTGTTGTATAGGGTTGTGTCTCACCGATGCAGTGTACTCCAGTGTAGTGACTGTGGAACAGGTTTCCTGTTAACTCTATAGGCAGTTCATTAATATAAATAGGTGTGTTGTATAGGGTTGTGTCTCACCGATGCAGTGTACTCCAAGGTAGTTGACTGTGGAACAGGTTTCCTGTTAACTCTATAGGCAGTTCATTAATTATAGATTAGGTGTGTGTATAGGGTGTGTCTCACCGATGCATGTCGTCACTCAGTGTAGTTGACTGTGGAACACGTTTCCTGTTAACTCTATAGGCAGTTCATTAATATAGAATAGCGTGTGTGTATAGGGTTGTGTCTTACCGTATGCAGTGTACTCCAGTGTAGTGACTGTGGAACAGGTTTCCTGTTACTCTATAGGGCAGTTCATTAATATAGAATAGGTGTGTTGTAATAGGGTTGTGTACTTACCGATGCAGTGTAACTCCAGTGTAGTTGACTGTGGAACAGGTTTCCTGTTAACTCTATAGGCAGTTCATTAATATAGAAATAGGTGTGTTGTATAGGGTTGTGTCTTCACCGAGCAGTGTACTCCAGTGTAGTGACTGCTGAACAGGTTTCCTTTTAACTCTATAGGCAGTTTCATAATATAGAATAGGTGTGTTTGTATAGGGTTGTGTCTACCGATGCCAGTGTACTCCAGTGTAGTTGACTGTGGAACAGGTTTTCCTGTTAACTCTATAGGAGTTCATTAATATAAATAGGTGTGTTGTATAGGGTTGTTGTCTTACCGATGCAATGGTACTCCACGTGTAGTTGACTGTGGAAACAGGTTTCCTGTTAACTCTAATAGGCAGTTCCATTAAATAAGATAGGTGTGTTGTATAGGAGTTGTTGTCTACCGAATGCAAGTGTACCCCAGTTGTTAGATTGACTAAGTTGGACAGGATTTCCTGTTCAACATCCTATAGGCAGTTCTAATATAGAATACGGTGTGTTGTATAGGGTGATGTCATATACACGCATTGCAGCTGGTACCTCCAGTGTCGTGATCTGTGGAACAGTTTCTGTTAACTCTCATAGGCAGTTCATTAATATCAGAATAGGCTGTGTTGTATAGGGTTGTGTCTTCACCGATTGCATGTTACTCACCAGTGTAGTTGACTGGTGGAACAGGTTTCCTGTTAACCTATAGCAGTTCATTAATATAGAATAGGTGTGTTGTATAGGGTTGTGTCTCACCGATGCAGTGTACTCCAGTGTAGTTGAGGGTGTAGCCTACTGGACACTCGCAGCGGAATGAGCCGTCTGTGTTGATACAGTGTCCGTTGTTACAGATGCCTGGGTTCTCCACACACTCGTTCAAGTCTGGAGATGTGCAATGTAAAGAGTATTATCCATCCCAGCATTATTCATTCATCTATTCATTGTCGTTATAGTTGAAATCATAGTTTTTTTGATTCCAAATCACATTCATGCTGTTTCATGTCATCTCGTCAAAGGTTTAACACAAAAACAAAACCTTTAAAGGGATATCATTCATTCCAAACCTTTAAAGGGATATCATTCATTCAAAACCTTTAAAGGGATATCATTCATTCAAAACCTTTAAAGGGATATCATTCATTCCAAACCTTTACAGCGATATCATTCATTCCAAACCTTTACAGCGATATCATTCATTCAGAACCTTTAAAGTGATATCATTCATTCAAAACCTTTACAGCGATATCATCTCAAAAGCATAAATCACAGTAATCTTTCACACTGTACCTCACAGATGTTAATGTGGTTGAGTTACCTATGCGTGTGTCTCCAGTCCCAGGGATTATGCCATGGCCGAAGGGACACAGGTGCTGGAACGCCACTGACGGGAGAAAGAAATATGAGTATTGTTATATATTTTAACTCAATAATTCTGAATTGGGTCTCACTATGGACTCTATTCAATCCCCCACTGCCCTTTTGGAATGTGATCACATGTGAAGTGTTCCAAAAACACATGTTTTCATGGGATCTAATGTGATCGTATGTGACGTTAATGTGATCACATGAACCTACATATGTACAAATTATGAAATCATGTGATTTCCCATGTGAAATCAAGTGGTTTTTCTGTAAGGGTCACTGCACAGATGTCAGTTCAATGTCTTATTTTGATTTACATTTGAAATGAGTTGTGAACTAATGTGAATTCAATGTAAAATCAACAGTGTGAAATCATTGGATTTGGTATCAAATGCGGGTGAAAAAAAAGACAAACTCACACAATTCCTTTGCCTTGATGACCTTTGCAAATCCAATCAGTTTTCAACGTTGATTCAAAGTCATCACATCATTTTTAGGGGGTTGAAATTATGTAGAAATTATGTTGATTCAACCAGTTTGTGCCCAATRAGTCAAGACATGGCTTAGGGAGTAGGAATGAGTCAAAACTTGGCTTAGGGAGTAGGAATGAGTCAAGACATGGCTTAGGGAGTAGGAATGAGTCAAGACATGGCTTAGGGAGTAGGAATGAGTCAAGACATGGCTTTAGGAGTTCTAGGAATGAGGTCAAGACATGGCTTTAGGGATAGGAATGGTCAAGACATGGCTTAGGGAGTAGAATGAGTCAAGACATGGCTTAGGGAGTAGGAATGAGTCAAGACATGCTTAGGGAGTAGGAATGGGTCAAGACATTGCTTAGGGAGTAGGAATGGGTCAAACAATGGCTTAGGGAGTAGGAATGAGTCAAGACATGGCTTAGGGAGTAGGATGAGTCAAGACATGGCTTAGGGAGTAGGAATGGTCAAGACATGGCTTAGGAGTAGGAAGTGAGTCAAGACATGGCTTAGGGAGTAGGAATGAGTCAAGACATGGCTTAGGGAGTAGGGAATGAGTCAAGACATGGCTTAGGGAGTAGGAATGGGTCAAGACATGGCTTAGGGAGTAGGAATGGGTCACACATGGCTTAGGGAGTAGGAAGGGTCAAGACATGGCTTAGGGAGTAGGAATGGGTCAAGACATGGCTTAGGGAGTAGGAAATGGTCAAGACATGGCTTAGGGAGTAGGAATGGGTCCAGACATGGCTTAGGGAGTAGGAATGAGTCAAGACATGGCTTAGGGAGTAGGGATGGAGTCAAGACATGGCTTAGGGAGTAGGAATGAGTCAAGACATGGCTTAGGGAGTAGGAATGAGTCAAGACATGGCTTAGGGAGTAGGAATGGTCAAGACATGGCCTTAGGGAGTAGGAATGGGTCAAGACAGGCTTAGGAGTAGAAATGAGTCAAGACATGGCTTAGGGAGTAGGAATGGGTCAAGACATGGCTTAGGGAGTAGGAATGGGTCAAGACATGGCTTAGGGAGTAGGAATGGTCAAGACATGGCTTAGGGAGTAGGAATGAGTTAAGACATGGCTTAGGCGAGTAGAATGAGTTAAGACATGGCTTAGGAGTAGGAATGGGTCAAGACATGGCTTAGGGAGTAGGAATGAGAAGACATGGCTAGGAGTAGGAATGAGTTAAGACATGGCTTAGGGAGTAGGAATGAGTCAAGACATGGCTTAGGGAGTAGGAATGAGTCAAGACATGGCTAGGGAGTAGGAATGAGTCAAGACATGGCTTAGGGAGTAGGAATGAGTTAAGACATGGCTTAGGGAGTAGGATGAGTCAAGACATGGCTTAGGGAGTAGGAATGAGTCAAGACATGGCTTAGGGAGTAGGAATGAGTTCAAGACATGGCTTAGGGAGTAGGAATTGAGTCAAGACATGGCTTAGGGAGTAGGAATGAGTCAAGACATGCTTAGGGAGTAGGAATGGGGTCAAGACATGGCTTAGGGAGTAGGAATGAGTCAAGACATGGCTTAGGGAGTAGGAATGAGTCAAGACATGGCTTAGGGAGTAGGAATGAGTCAAGACATGGCTTAGGGAGTAGGAATGAGTCAAGACATGGCTAGGGAGTAGGAATGGTCAAGACATGGCTTAGGGAGTAGGAATGAGTCAAGACATGCTTTAGGAATAGGATGGTTCAAAGACATGGGCTTAGGAGAGGAATGGGTCAAGACAATGGCTTAGGGAGTAGGAATGGGTCAAGACATGGCTTTAGGGAGTAGGAATGGGCAAGACATGGCTTAGGGAGTAGGATGGGTCAAGACATGGCTTAGGGAGTAGGAATGGGTCAAGACATGGCTTAGGGAGTAGGAATGGGTC
>NW_019942906.1:0-6907 GCF_002910315.2 Salvelinus sp. IW2-2015 | reverse complement strand
GAGTAGGAATGAGGTCAAGACATGGCTTAGGGAGTAGGAATGAGTTAAGACATGGCTTAGGAGTAGGAATGAGTTAAGACATGGCTTTAGGGAGTAGAATGAGTCAAGACATGGCTTAGTAGGAATGTCAAGAATGTGGTAGGATGAGTCAAGACATGGCTTAGGGAGTAGGAATGAGTAAACATGGCTTAGGGAGTAGGATGAGTCAAAGACATGGCTTAGGGAGTAGGAATGAGTCAAGACATGGCTTAGGGAGTAGGAATGAGGTCAAGACATGGCTTAGGGAGTAGGAATGAGTCAAGACATGGCTTAGGGAGTAGGAATGAGTCAAGACATGGCTTAGGGAGTAGGAATGGGTCAAGACATGGCTTAGGGAGTAGGAATGAGTCAAGACATGGCTTAGGGAGTAGGAATGAGGTCAAGACATGGCTTAGGGAGTAGGAATGAGTCAAGACATGGCTTAGGGAGTAGGAATGAGTCAAGACATGGCTTAGGAGTAGGAATGGTCAAGACATGGCTTAGGGAGTAGGAATGGGTCAAGACATGGCTTAGGGAGTAGGAATGAGTCAAGACATGGCTTAGGGAGTAGATGGCAAACATGGCTTAGGGATAGGATGGGTCAAGACATGGCTTAGGGAGTAGGAATGGGTCAAGACATGGCTTAGGGAGTAGGAATGGGTCAAGACATGGCTTAGGGAGTAGGAATGGTCAAGACATGGCTTATGGGAGTAGGAATGGGTCAAGACATGGCTTAGGGAGTAGGAGAGTCAAGACATGGCTTAGGGAGTAGGAATGAGTCAAGACATGGCTTAGGAGTAGGAATGAGTCAAGACATGGCTTAGGGAGTAGGATGGTCAAGACATGGCTTAGGAGTAGGAATGGGTCAAGACATGGCTTAGGGAGTAGGGATGGTCAAGACATGGCTTAGGGAGTAGGAATGAGTCAAGACATGGCTTAGGGAGTAGGAATGGGTCAAGACATGGCTTAGGGAGTAGGAATGAGTCAAGACATGCTTAGGAGTAGGAATGGGTCCAAGACATGGCTTAGGGAGTAGGAATGGGTCAAGACATGGCTTAGGGAGTAGGAATGGTCAAGACATGGCTTAGGGAGTAGGAATGAGTCAAGACATGGCTTAGGGGAGGTGAGGAATTGGGTCAAGACATGGCTTAGGGATAGGAATGGTCAAGACATGGCTAGGGAGTAGGAATGGGTCAGACATGGCTTAGGGAGTAGGAATGGGTCAAGACATGGCTTAGGATAGAGTAGCATGCTTAGGGAGTAGAATGGTCAAGACATGGCTTAGGGAGTAGGAATGGGTTCAAGACATGGCTTAGGGAGTAGGAATGAGTCAAGACATGGCTTAGGGAGTAGGAATGGGTCAAGACAGGCTTAGGAGTAGAATGAGTCAAGACATGGCTTAGGGAGTAGGAATGAGTCAAGACATGGCTTAGGAGTAGGAATGAGTCAAGACATGGCTTAGGGAGTAGGATGAGTCAAGACATGGCTTGGAGTAGGAGATGGGTCAAGACATGGCTTAGGAGTAGGAATGAGTCAAGACATGGCTTAGGGAGTAGGAATGAGTCAAGACATGGCTTTAGGGAGTAGGAATGGGTCAAGACATGGCTTAGAGTAGGATGGTCAAGACATGAGGCTGGAGTAGAATGGTCAAGACATGGCTTAGGGAGTAGGAATGAGTCAAGACATGGCTTAGGGAGTAGGAATGAGTCAAGACATGGCTTAGGGAGTAGGAATGGGTCAAGACATGGGCTTAGGGAAGTAGGGAATGAGTCAAGACATGGCTTAAGGGAGTAGGAATAGAGTCAAGACATGGCTTAGGGAGTAGGAATGAGTCAAGACATGGCTTAGGGAGTAGGAAGGAGTCAAGACATGGCTTAGGGAGTAGGAATGAGGTCAAGAACATGGCTGAGGAGTAGGAATGGGTCAAGACATGGCTTAGGGAGTAGGAATGAGTCAAGACATGGCTTAGGGAGTAGGAATGGGTCCAAGGACATGGCTTAGAGTAGGAATGGTCAAGACATGGCTTAGGGAGTAGGAATGGTCAAGACATGGCTAGGGAGTAGGAATGGTCAAGACATGGCTTAGGGATAGGATGGGTCAAGACATGCTTAGGGGAGTAGGAATGGGGTCAAGACATGGCTTAGGAGTAGGAATGGGTCAAGACATGGCTTAGGGAGTAGGAATGAGTCAGACATGGCTTAGGGTGTAGGAATGGGTCAAGACATGGCTTAGGGAGTAGGAATGGGTCAAGACATGGCTTAGGGAGTAGGAATGGGTCAAGACATGGCTAGGGAGTAGGTGAGGTGTCAAGACATGGCTTAGGGGTAGGAATGAGTCAAGACATGGCTTAGGGAGTAGGGATGGGTCTTTCAACACATGGCTTAGGGAGTAGGGAATTCGGTCTCAGACTTTTCGGTCAAACCCAAGCTGCTGAATATGTTGTTTTGTGTGTGTTGTGTGTGGTGTGTGTGTGTGTGTGTGTGTGTGTGTGTGTGTGTGTGTGTGTGGTGTGTGTGTGTGTGTGTGTGTGTGTTGTTGTGTGTGACATCCGCTCTTGCGGACAAAGTTCACAGGGTTCCCCAGCCTCTGGGCATAGTGCTGCAGCAACACTTGGCCTTGCTGGTGTTGAAGGCCTGAGGCACCGAACACTTGCCGTTCACAAAGCGGGTGAAGCAGTAACTCTCTCTGGTGTCTGGAGAGATGAAGAGAGGCACACAGAGAGAGAGAGCGACAGAGACAGACAGAGAGAGGCTGGTCAGAGGCTAAAAACTGGACCACAACAACATTCAAATCTTCCTCTGTGTTTTTTGGGGTTTCCAGCAACAACGTAACAAAACAAACAAAGCAGGGTTTAAAAAACATTGTGCAGTACTCTGATTGGCTGAAAGCTATGGTATGCTTTGACAACGCCACAATCTTGTTGGAAAGTAAAATGTTGGAAATGAGTGTTGATATGTATCCATCCTTGTATTGTAGCAGTGCTGTAGCAGTACCAACATAAACAATGTGACATAAACATGTGCCACAACAAACCTTCCTTCCTAAAACCTTTTTGTTGCCTAACTATTCTYATATGCCAAATTCTCAACACTGTTTTTGAACACAATTCTGGTTGGCCCTACATACCGTAACACCTGCGACTGTTCTCAGACAGTATGAAGCCAGGCCTGCACACACACTGGAAACTGCCCGGGTTGTTGAAACAGGAGCCAAACAGGCAGATGTTAGGGTCTTCGTCACACTCGTTGACGTCTGCAGAGGGAAAAAAGGGGTGAGCTGTTATTACTGTTACAAAATGGATAGCTCTGTGTGGATAGTCCACACAGTACACACCAGACCTGGGTTCAAATATTTGAAAACATTTCAAATACTTTAGCTGTGCTTAAAGGCAAACTACTATCGAATTCCTATTTTGCTCATTTGTACACTGTTGATAAGGTCCAAAAATACTTTGTATATCAACAGTTAAGTTTTCAAGATATTGGACTTTCAAGAAGCAAAGTGTCGCCTGGCACATTCAAAGTATTTTACAGATTTTAAATAGTATTTTGAACCCAGGTCCACACAGATTAGCCGACGCCAATGGAAACAGCTAGTCTTACTGGGGTCCGACACATAACGAAAAAGACCTACTGTATTGGATAAGAACTGTCCTACTCTACTGTATGGATAAGAACTGTTCCTACTTACTGTATGGATAAGACGGTTCTACTCTACTGTTTTGGATAAGAACTGTCCTACTCTACTGTATGAGAAGAGATGGTCCTACTCTACTGTATGGATAAGAACTGTCCTACTCTACTGTATGGATAAGAACTGTCCTACTCTACTGTACGGATAAGAACCGTTCTACTCTACTGTATGGATAAGAACGGTTCCTACTCTACTGTATTGGATGAAGACCGGTGTACTCTACTGAATGGATAAAACTGTCCTACTCTACTGTATGGGATAAGAACGGTCGTTGTACTCTACTGTATGGATAAGAACTGCCTACGCTTACTGGTGGATAAGAACGGTCGTACTCTACGGATAAGAAATGGTCCTACTCTACTGTATGGATATAGAACTGTCCTACTCTACTGTATGGATAAGAACTGTCCTACTCTTACTGTATGGATAAGAAAACGGTTCTACTCTACTGTTTGATAAAAGAACTGTCCTACTCTACTGTATGGGATAAGAATGGTCCTACTCTACTGATGGAATAAGAACTGTCCTACTCTTACATGTATGGATAAGAAAGCCTACTCTACTGTACGGATAAGAACCGTTCTACTCTACTGTATGGATAAGAACGGTCCTACTCTACTGTATGGATAAGAACTGTCCTACTCTACGGATAAGAAATGTCCTACTCTACTGGTATGGATAAGAACGGTTCCTACTCTACTGTTGGATAAGAACTGTCCTACTCTACTGTATGGATAAGAACTGGTCCTACGTCTACTGTATGGATAAGAAAGGTCCTACTGTACTGTATGGATAAGAAATGTCCTACTCTACTGTATGGATAAGAACGGTCCTACTCTACTGTATGGATAAGAACTGTCCTACTCTACTGTATGGATAAAGAACCGTCCTACTCTACAGTATGGATAAGAACCGTCCTACTCTACTGTATGGATAAGAACGGTCCTACTCTACTGTATGGATAAGAACTGTCCTACTCTAATGTATGGATAAAACTGTCCTACTCTACTGTATGATAAGAACGGTCCTACTCTACTGTATGCATAAGAACCGTCCTACTCTACTGTATGGATAAGAACGGTCCTACTTTACTGTATGGATAAGTAATGGTCCTACTCTACTGTATGGATAAGAACGGTCGTACTCTACTGTATGGATAAGAACTGTCCTACTCTACTGTTTGGATAAGAACTGTCCTACTCTACGGATAAGAAATGTCCTACTCTACTGTATGGATCAGAACGGTCCTACTCTACTGTATGGATAAGAAAGGTCCTTACTCTACTGTATGGATAAGAACGGTCCTACTCTACTGATGGATAAGAACGGTTCTACTTTACTGTATGGATAAGAACGGTTCTACTCTACTGTATGGATAAGAACTGTCCTACTCTACTGTATGGATAAGAATGGTCCTACTCTACTGTATGAAGAACTGTCCTACTCTACTGTATGGATAAAGAACGGTCCTACTCTACTGTATGGATAAGAAACGTCCTACTCTACTGTATGGATAAGACGGTCCTACTTTACTGTATGGATAAGAACGGTCCTACTCAACGTCGATCCTACTCTACTGTATGGATAAGAACTGTCCTACTCTACTGTATGGATAAGAACGGTCCTACTCTACTGTATGGATAAGAACCGTCCTTCTCTACTGTATGGATAAGAACCATCCTACTCTACTGTATGGATAAGAACGGTCCTACTCTACTGTATGGATAAGAACGCGTCCTACTCTACTGTATGGATAAAACTGTCCTACTTTACTGTATGGATAAGAACGGTCCTACTTTACTGTATGGATAAGAACGCGCCTACTTTTACTGTATGGATAAGAACGTCCTACTCTACTGTATGGATAAGAACTGTCCTACTTTACTGTATGGATAAGAACCGTCCTACTCTACTGTATGGATAAGAACGGTCCTACTTTACTGTATGGATAAGAATGGTTATACTTACTGTATGGATAAGAACGTCCTACTCTACTGTATGGGATAAGAACGGTCCTACTCTTACTGTATGGATAAGAAATGTCCTACTCTACTGTATGGATCAAGAAATGTCCTACTCTACTGTATGGATAGAGATGGTCCTACTCTACTGTATGGATAAGAACGGTCCTGCGACATCAGTAAAAGAGTATGTCGTTTCACGGTGGTAGGCTACTTTAACATGAGGGTACTCAGCTTCGTAACATATTTCTAATGTAATACATATTATTAGAACTGTTTTTGGATGATTATAGGCTATTTTTGGTAACACCTAACAATGAGGTCACCTTTACAAGTGTTTTTTTAAAGACTTATTGTAACCTGTTACTGCTGTTTCTTAATGATTATTGCCATTAACCAAAGGTGAGTATGTCAAAGTATGATGGATAAAACATTTTCCAAAACATTTCCATGCTAAAGTTGTGATATTTTAACCTGGTGTTTCACACGTTACCCTACTATTTATCCTCCCAACTCTTTTCCTAATTTCTCCAGATGTGAATGAGTGTATGATCTTCCCGGGACATGCACTCCTGGAACCTGCCAGAACCTGGACGGCACCTTCCGTTGTCTCTGTCCAACGGGCCACATAGTCCAGAACAAAGCAGTGTATAGGTGAGGCCTTCGTTTAACCCTGGCTACATCACCATGATACATAGTGGTTGGGAAAAAATGTATTTGACCAAATACAATTGCTTCTGTATGGATCGTTCTTAAATACAGTTCTTCTTTTTATAAGAAACATTTAATGTGTTGAAAATACCAAATTGTTTACATAGTCAACTTACACACAGCACTGATACACACACTTACCCCACCAGACATGCCACCGGGGTCTTTTCACAGTCCCCAGGTCCAGGAACAAATTCAAGGAAACGTACAGTATTATACAGAGCCATGAGTGCATGGAACTCCCTTCCATCTTATACAGCGCAAGTGAACTGCAAACCTGGTTTCAAAAAACAGATAAAGCAACACCTCACAGCACAATGCCTCTCCCCCATGTGACCTACTTGTTGTGTGTATATACTGACATGTATGTGTAACTGATGATCACACACACATCAACAACACAACACACACAACACACACACACCCACAACACACACACACACACAACAACACACACACACACCACACGACACACACACTATGTTTAATGTAAATTGTAAAGTATTTTGTCGGGTGATGTCTTG